>NC_091209.1:23831284-23896284 GCF_040958095.1 Procambarus clarkii
ATGCTGAACCGGATAAGAGAGTACCAATGAAACATAGTAGTAACATCATGAGAATAGTCAGTGATATACGAATGAATGTTTTAGCTGCTAAAGAAAACAGATTTGAAATTAAATTCCTCTGGATACCATCACATGTTGGCATCTCAAGGCTCACTGTTGATATGCTTGCAAAGACAGCCTGTAGAAAACCAGTGCTAGAAATTGATATGGATGTTTCATTAGCAGTGACAAAGAGAATACTTAAACAAATATCTAATGAAGATCTCACCGACCTAACAAATTCTCAAAGACCTGAAAGTTGTAGCATTAAATATTATGATAGATATCGTGAGGAGACATTCACATATGGGACTAATAGAACAAGAACCCGGCAATGTGATGTTATAGTGGCCAGAATACGCCTGGGATATAGACGTATCTGGCAGCTTTCTCAAAACCCAAATGTCGAGTACACAATGTGTCAACTTTGTGAAAGAGAAAACATGCACTCTCTTGAACATTATATTGTAGAATGTCCCATACTGACTGAATTTCGCCCTCCTGGGCTAAGGTATGCACTGTGTAATTGAACTGTGTAATTACTACACGAGTACTGGAACACTTGATGATATATTGGACTTGTACCCAAGATTGACTATGTAATGTATTAATTATACAATGTATATATGTGATGAAACAATATAACCTGAGCTTGTAAAAGCACCTTAATCACCTTCGGTGGTTAAGTGCTTAATTACACACTAGTTTCTCTATCAGTTATCTCAACCTGTCAGAGTAAAAGAGACAAATGTATGTTTGAGTGTCTATATGTATATATATGAGTGTATATATGTATATATATGTATGTATATAGGTATATGTATGTATAAAAGTGTGCATGTATATGTGTGTGTAATAAAGTACATGATGAAGCTGATCAGAATTACATTTCACCTTTGTAAAAGCACATTAATGACACTATGTAGAAGACACATCGAACACTATGTAGGGCAGACGTAACTCTGTATCTATGTATTTACGTATGTAGATTAACTTAGAATTTTAAAAGCACTACAATCACCTTCTGTGGTTGATTGTTCAATAAACACCTAAACTATATGTTTAACAATCTCTCACCCTGTCCATGGTGGACAGAAAAAAAACGTATATATGCTGGTTAGCATTGTAAATGTGTGGCCACGTCTGTGGTAGAAAATAATAATAAATAAAGAAACAGCAAAGAAAAGTAGTGAGAGAAGTGTCCAGAGAATGAAAGGAAGCAGCAGGCAGAATACTGCAGGGCTCAGTACCACGACCAAACTGTCTCTGATGTGCCAATAACACAGCCGCAGGAAGAGGGATCCTCTATGTAAATGTTTGCCGACGATGTGAATGAGAGGAGACGAATCAGACGAGGATGGCAACCTTGCCATTGTGGACGTAAGCCATCAGAAATTGTGGACCTAAAGCCAAGTGTTCGGCTTTAATCCCAAGCCAGCCACAGTGCTAGTACAGGGCGGTGGGAGTAGACATTACCTCCAGGCTGTCACCGGCGCCACACTCACGTGTCATCAGCACTGAGGGGGGGGCGAGGCCAGAACTGAGGGGGGGGGGGGGCGAGGCCAGAACTGAGGGGGGGGGCCAGGCCAGCACTGAGGGGGGCGAGGCCAGCACTGAGGGGGGCGAGGCCAGCACTGAGGGGGGGGGGGACAGCACTGAGGGGGCGAGGCCAGCACTGAGAGGGGGCGAGGCCAGCACTAAGGGGGGGGAGGGACAGCACTGAAGGGGCGAGGCCAGCACTGAGAGGGGGCGAGGCCAGCACTAAGGGGGGGGGGAGGGACAGCACTGAGGGGGGGGACAGCACTGAGGGGGGGACAGCACTGAGGGGGGGGGGCGAGGCCAGCACTGAGAGGGGGCGAGGCCAGCACTGAGCGGGGGGGCAAGACCATCGCTGAGGAGGGGGGCGAGGCCAACACTGAGGGGGGCAAGGCCAGCACTGAGGGGGTCGAGGCCAACACTGAGGGGGGGCGAGGCCAGTACTAAGGGGGGGCGAGGCCAGTACTAAGGGGGCGAGGCCAACACTGAGGGGGGGGGCAAGGCCAGCACTGAGGGGGGGCGAGGCTAATACTGAGGAGGGGGCGCGAGGCCAGCACGGAGGTAAGGCCACCACTGGGGGGGGGGCGAGGCCAGCACTGAGGTGGGGGGCGCGAGGCCAGCACTGAGGGGGGGGGGCCGAGGCCAGCACTGAGGGGGGTGAGGCCAGCACTGAGGGGGGCGAGGCCAGCACTGAGGGGGGCGGCGAGGCCAGCACTGAGGGGGGGGCGAGGCCAGCACTGAGGGGGGGCGAGGGCAGCACTGAGGGGGTCGAGGCCAGCACTGAGGGGGGGGGGCGAGGGCAGCACTGAGGGGGTCGAGGCCAGCACTGAGGGGGGGGCGAGGGCAGCACTGAGGGGGTCGAGGCCAGCACTGAGGGGGGGGGGCGAGGGCAGCATTGAGGGGGTCGAGGCCAGCACTGAGGGGGTCGAGGCCAGCACTGAGGGGGTCGAGGCCAGCACTGAGGGGGTCGAGGCCAGCACTGAGGGGGTCGAGACCAGCACTGAGGGGGTCAAGACCAGCACTGAGGGGGTCGAGACCAGCACTGAGGGGGTCGAGGCCAGCACTGAGGGGGTCAAGGCCAGCACTGAGGGGGTCGAGGCCAGCAAGGAGGGGGGCGAGGCCAGCACTGAGGGGGGGGGGGGTGCGAGGCCAGAAAACTTGCGTGTTGCCTCACAAACCTTCACGAGGATTCTTCCAGAACGTTATACACTTCCAAGTTCTGATCAATACTATAAAATGTATCATCACTATGAAATCTCAATTTAAATAACACAAAACCAAACCAGAGATTGTCCAGTAGTTTGGTAAGGAACTGGTCCTTGATCTTAGAGGACAGAGACGGAGTAAGGCTGACTTAACTAGACTTCATATTGCTGAAAACGTCAATGAAAAGTGACAGTCACATCAGACATAGTTCATAAAGACACTGAACAAATGAATCAAATTCAGTGATCATTAAGAACAGAGATGGGAGGAGTACCTGACCGTCTTAGATACTAGACTGGAAGAAAAACCTCCGATGGATGAGACGGATGAAATTAAGACGAGTTATGCCCATGTGGAATGACCCTAAAAGGAAGGTTGTTGATCTTCACTTGCACAATAGTAGGAGAGAAAGGGAGTTGAGCAATCATATATAGGAGGACCAACAGGGCTGGAACAGAGCTGGGACAGGGCTGGGACAGGGCTGGAACAGGGCTGGAACAGGGCTGGAACAGGGCTGGGACAGGGCTGGGACAGGGCTGGAACAGGGCTGGAACAGGGCTGGGACAGGGCTGGAACAGGGCTGGGACAGGGCTGGGACAGGGCTGGAACAGGGCTGGGACAGGGCTGGGACAGGGCTGGAACAGGGCTGGGACAGGGCTGGAACAGGGCTGGAACAGGGCATTTCCTTCAAACAACAAAATTCCCTCGACGCAGTTCAGTATAACACAGCAGAATGATAGGTCAGAACTGTCCAAAATGTCAGTATCACACAGAATAACAGGTAATATGCGAGCTCATTTAATACATAGCTTTCGACTCAGTTGTAAAGACGTTAATTTGGGGGATTATTTATAATTAACGAAATATAGCACCAATAAAATAAATAATTTTGAAATATACCTGATCATGGCGACGATGGCCCGTATGCTACGTGTGTGTTAAAGCTCAAATGAACTTGGCAAGAGGATACTGCTATACCACACCAGCTGCATCACTCAGTCGATGTCTGCCGTTGGTTTGTAACCCTTTCAGAGTAGTAAATCCAACGTCTTTCAAACATTGAGCTTCTCTTCAGGAAAGTAGTGATAAAAACTGACAGACAAAGCAGAGCTGTAACTCTGCAGCACCTTTTATTTTGTTCAGACTTTCTTCAGTGATGCCGATGTATTCACGTGTTGAAGCAACTGGCGATACACGGCATTAGTGTATCGCCAATTGTGTATTAGTAATACTAATACATTAGTGTATTAGTGTGTTTAACTTGAAGTCTGGCTTGATACAGTAGCAGTGATCTGTTAATGCTTTGACGTCATGTGACGGGCAAACTCACTTTATTTTCCCTCAAGACTCAAATTAAGATCATTTAGACCTGAATCAACATATCTTATATATGGGAGGGAATTATCAGGGGAAAGCGCCAAGCCATTACGACTATATAGCACTTGGATAGGATAAGGGGTCAGAATAGGGATTTGGGATGGGACGGGGGGAAAGGAATGGTGCCCAACCACTTGGACGGTCGGGAATTGAACGCCGACCTGCAAGAAGCGAGACCGTCGCTCTACCGTCCAGCTTCATTATCTAATTGTTATTACCAAATAAATTTGCCAATTGTTATTGTCTGCTCCGTGAAAGATACTTAACCAGTGGGATACATTAAGTAGGAATGACGAGACTCCATTTCTAGGCTCAGTCTTTCCAACAGTTGGTCTGTCAATGCGCTTCCTTTCTGATATTAATCACCTGCTTCAGAACCCAATTAAAACGGTCAAGAACCTCCTTTTTGAGCCAAAGCTTGACGGTGTAAACCCCCCCCCCCAAAGTCATTCACAGTAACCCACTGTAGTGGCCGCTACTGTGATGCACTGTCTCTTAAGAGACTGGCCCAGAGTTTATCTTCAATCTTCACATAGAAATGAAGACCGGACATCTATTTCACTTTTTCTCATAACCAAGTGACAATATCGGTCCTGGAGGCGGAGTGAAAATGCTCTCACTCTTGCTCTCTCTCTCTCCTCTCTCTGTCTGTATGTCTCCCTCTGTCTCCCTCTCTGGCTCTCTCTCTCTCCTCTCTCTCTGTATGTCTCCCTGTCTCCCTCTCTCCCTCCCTCTATCTGCACCGCTCTTCTTCTACACGATATTCATTATTTTTGCCTGACAATATTGTTGATAAACTGAAAAGACATTTTTCATCAAAGCATTATACAAATTGTTAACAAGCACTAATGTAAAGTAACACAATAAAAGACATTATTGAACATTTCATCATGGATGCGAAGCATTTAATATTTACGTCCTCGTATAGGGTCGTGACTCTGTACGGGGGTCACGACCCGGTACAGGGGTCACGACCCGGTACAGGGGTCACGACCCGGTACAGGGGTCACGACCCGGTACAGGGGTCACGACCCGGTACAGGGGTCACGACCCGGTACAGGCGTCACGACCCGGTACAGGGGTCACGACCCGGTACAGGGGTCACGACCCGGTACAGGGGTCACGACCCGGTACAGGGGTCACGACCCGGTACGTGGATGGTCACGACCCGGCACAGGGGTCACGACCCGGCACGGGGGTCACGACCCGGCACGGGGGTCACGACCCGGCACGGGGGTCACGACCCGGCACGGGGGTCACGACCCGGTACGGGGGTCACGACCCGGTACGGGGGTCACGACCCGGTACGGGGGTCACGACCCGGTACAGGGGTCACGACCCGGTACAGGGGTCACGACCCGGTACAGGGGTCACGACCCGGTACAGGGGTCACGACCCGGTACAGGGGTCACGACCCGGTACAGGGGTCACGACCCGGTACAGGGGTCACGACCCGGTACAGGGGTCACGACCCGGTACAGGGGTCACGACCCGGTACAGGGGTCACGACCCGGTACAGGGGTCACGACCCGGTAAAGGGGTCACGACCCGGTACGTGGATGGTCACGACCCGGTACAGGGGTCACGACCCGGTACATGGGGGGGGGTCACGACCCTGTACGGGGGCAGGGGGGTCACGACCCTGTACGGGGGCAGGGGAGATCACGACCCTGTACGGGGGCAGGGGAGATCACGACCCTGTACGGGGGCAGGGGGGGGGGTCACGACCCTGCACGGGGGCAGGGGGGGTCACGACCCTGTACGGGGGCAGGGGGGGGGGTCACGACCCTGTACGGGGGCAAGGGGGGAGGTCACGACCCTGTACGGGGGTAGGGGGGGGTCACGACCCTGTACGGGGGTAGGGGAGGTCACGACCCTGTACGGGGGCAGGGGGGGTCACGACCCTGTACGGGGGCAGGGGGGGGGTCACGACCCTGTACGGGGGCAGGGGGGGTCACGACCCTGTACGGGGGCAAGGGGGGAGGTCACGACCCAGTACGGGGATAGGGGGGGGGATCACGACCCTGTACGGGGGCAAGGGGGGGGGGTCACGACCCTGTACGGGGGTAGGGGAGGTCACGACCCTGTACGGGGGCAGGGGGGGGGGTCACGACCCTGTACGGGGGCAGGGGGGTGGGTCACGACCCTGTACGGGGCAAGGGGGGAGGTCACGACCCTGTACGGGGGTAGGGGGGGTCACGACCCTGTACGGGGGCAAGGGGGGGAGGTCACGACCCTGTACGGGGGCAAGGGGGGGGGTCACGACCCTGTACGGGGGGAGGGGAGGTCACGACCCTGTACGGGGGCAGGGGGGGTCACGACCCTGTACGGGGGCAGGGGGGGTCACGACCCTGTACGGGGGCAGGGGGGGTCACGACCCTGTACGGGGGTAGGGGGGGGTCACGACCCTGTACGGGGGTAGGGGAGGTCACGACCCTGTACGGGGGCAGGGGGGGGTCACGACCCTGTACGGGGGTAGGGGGGGGTCACGACCCTGTACGGGGGTAGGGGAGGTCACGACCCTGTACGGGGGCAGGGGGGGGGTCACGACCCTGTACGGGGGTAGGGGGGGGTCACGACCCTGTACGGGGGTAGGGGAGGTCACGACCCTGTACGGGGGCAGGGGGAGGGGGGGAGGGTTACGACCCTGTACGGGGGTAGGGGGGGTCACGACCCTGTACGGGGGTAGGGGGGGGGGTCACGACCCTGTACGGGGGTAGGGGGGGGTCACGACCCTGTACGGGGGTAGGGGAGGTCACGACCCTGTACGGGGGTAGGGGAGGTCATGACCCTGTACAGGGGTAGGGGGGGTCACGACCCTGTACGGGGGTAGGGGAGGTCATGACCCTGTACGGGGGCAGGGGGGGGGGTCACGAACCTGTACGGGGGTAGGGGGGGTCACGACCCTGTACGGGGGTAGGGGAGGTCACGACCCTGTACGGGGGTAGGGGGGGAGGTCACGACCCTGTACGGGGGTAGGGGGGGAGGTCACAACCCTGTACGGGGGTAGGGGGGGAGGTCACGACCCTGTACGGGGGTAGGGGGGGAGGTCACGACCCTGTACGGGGGCAGGGGAGGTCACGACCCTTCATACTGCACATATACTAAACAAAACATCTTCCCACGACTCTTCACTTCGTCTCCTCCACTAAATTTCCCTCCTGATAGACACTTCCCTACATGAGACACTTCCCTACATGAGACACTTCCCTACATGAGACACTTCCCTACACGAGACACTTCCCTACACGAGACACTTCCCTACATGAGACACTTCCCTACACGAGACACTTCCCTACACGAGACACTTCCCTACACGAGCCACTTCCCTACACGAGCCACTTCCCTACACGAGACACTTCCCTACACGAGACACTTCCCTACACGAGACACTTCCCTACACGAGACACTTCCCTACACGAGACACTTCCCTACACGAGACACTTCCCTACACGAGACACTTCCCTACACGAGACACTTCCCTACACGAGACACTTCCCTACACGAGACACTTCCCTACACGAGACACTTCCCTACACGAGACACTTCCCTACACGAGACACTTCCCTACACGAGCAACTTCCCTACATGAGCAACTTCCCTACACGAGACACTTCCCTACACGAGACACTTCCCTACACGAGACACTTCCCTACACGAGACACTTCCCTACACGAGACACTTCCCTACACGAGACACTTCCCTACACGAGACACTTCCCTACACGAGACACTTCCCTACACGAGACACTTCCCTACACGAGACACTTCCCTACACGAGACACTTCCCTACACGAGACACTTTCCTACACGAGACACTTTCCTACACGAGACACTTTCCTACACGAGACACTTCCCTACACGAGCAACTTCCCTACATGAGACACTTCCCTACACGAGACACTTCCCTACATGAGCAACTTCCCTACATGAGACACTATCCCTCCTTTCACCTCCCCCTTCACTTCCCTTTCTCCTCATTGGCTCCTAAACACACTATCCCCTCACTCTTCCGTCCCCTGCTCCTTCACGCCCAGCATCCTCATCCCTCATCCTCTGGCACCTATCCCCGCGGCCTCCCACAGCACCGCAGGGCTCCCGCGCCACAGTGGGACCCGCCTCCACAGACTCCACGACACAGGAAGGCCGAGCTACAGCGTAATGCTCTGAATAAGCTTAAAACTTTATATTTGCTCTGGTCCAAGTGAGACTTGAATATTACATTAGGGAAATTTAACCTCGTTGGGCCTCCTCCAAAACACGAGTCCGTTTGTTCTCTTGTTCACGTCCCCCCGCCTCCTGCTGCTTGATAACTTACTTGGTAGACAAGTTTTCTCGCTTGTGCTCGTGTGAATTGCACAATTGTAAAATATCATCCACATGTCTTGCTGTTATCTCTTCAAGCTATGCACTTTAATGCAAGCTAATGCTTTCTAACACACGTTTGAGTTCTGTAATGTACTCTCCTGTTCTCCACTGAATGTCAATGTCCCCTAAAGCACTGCTATGTTGTGTAATGTACACTGACACTCTGCATTGCTCTATAATATTATCAAATGAACTCTCATATTGTCTAATGCACCAGAGTTTTTTAATGTATTCCGCTTTCTGTAATCCATTAGACGAGTCATTAACTGTGTGTGTTATGAGGATAAAGTGGAGCAGTCTCGTAGGCATGACAAAGTGTGGGTAACCTGTGCTTTGTCGGGCCCTCAGGACCCCCTTGTTGTCGTCCTGACTCACTCCAAGCTTGTGTCTTCCCTGTGGCTTGGTGCACAGTGTTGGAGGTGTGTGTGTCTTCCTTGTGGCTTGGTGCACAGTGTTGGGGGTGTGTGTGTCTTCCCTGTGCCTTGGTGCACAGTGCTGGAGGTGTGTGTGTCTTCACCGTGGCTTGGTGCACAGTGCTGGAGGTGTGTGTGTCTTCCCTGTGGCTTGGTGCACAGTGTTGGAGGTGAGTGTGTGTCTTCCCTGTGGCTTGGTGCACAGTGTTGGAGGCGAGTGTGTGTCTTCCCTGTGGCTTGGTGCACAGTGTTGGAGGTGTGTGTGTCTTCACCGTGGCTTGGTGCACAGTGCTGGAGGTGTGTGTGTCTTCCCTGTGGCTTGGTGCACAGTGTTGGAGGTGAGTGTGTGTCTTCCCTGTGGCTTGGTGCACAGTGTTGGAGGTGAGTGTGTGTCTTCCCTGTGGCTTGGTGCACAGTGTTGCAGGTGTGTGTGTCTTCCCTGTGGCTTGGTGCACAGTGCTGGAGGTGTGTGTGTGTCTTCCCTGTGGCTTGGTGCACAGTACTGGAGGTGTGTGTGTGTCTTCCCTGTGGCTTGGTGCACAGTGCTGGAGGTGTGTGTGTCTTCCCTGTGGCTTGGTGCACAGTGCTGGAGGTGTGTGTGTCTTCCCTGTGGCTTGGTGCACAGTGTTGGTGTGTGTGTCTTCCCTGTGGCTTGGTGCACAGTGCTGCAGGTGTGTCTGTCTTCCTTGTGGCTTGGTGCACAGTGTTGGAGGTGTGTGTGTCTTCCCTGTGGATTGGTGCACAGTGCTGCAGGTGTGTGTGTCTTCCCTGTGGCTTGGTGCACAGTGCTGGAGGTGTGTGTGTGTCTTCCCTGTGTCTTGGTGCACAGTGCTGGAGGTGTGTGTGTGTCTTCCCTGTGGCTTGGTGCACAGTGCTGGGTGTGTTTGTCTTCCTTGTGGCTTGGTGCACAGTGCTGCAGGTGTGTGTGTCTTCCCTGTGGCTTGGTGCACAGTGCTGGAGGTGTGTGTGTGTCTTCCCTGTGGCTTGGTGCACAGTGCTGGAGGTGTGTGTGTGTCTTCCCTGTGGCTTGGTGCACAGTGCTGGAGGTGTGTGTGTCTTCCCTGTGGCTTGGTGCACAGTGCTGGAGGTGTGTGTGTCTTCCCTGTGGCTTGGTGCACAGTGCTGGAGGTGTGTGTGTCTTCTATGTGGCTTGGTGCACAGTGCTGGAGGAGGTGTGTGTGTCTTCTCTGTGGCTTGGTGCACAGTGCTGGAGGTGTGTGTCTTCTCTGTGGCTTGGTACACAGTGTTGGAGGTGTGTGTGTCTTCCCTGTGGCTTGGTGCACAGTGTTGGTGTGTGTGTCTTCCCTGTGGCTTGGTGCACAGTGCTGCAGGTGTGTGTGTCTTCCTTGTGGCTTGGTGCACAGTGTTGGAGGTGTGTGTGTCTTCCCTGTGGCTTGGTGCACAGTGCTGCAGATGTGTGTGTCTTCACTGTGGCTTGGTGCACAGTGCTGCAGATGCGTGTGTCTTCACTGTGGCTTGGTGCACAGTGCTTCAGGTGTGTGTGTCTTCACCGTGGCTTGGTGCACGGTATTGGAGGTGTGTGTGTCTTCCATGTGGTTTGGTGCACAGTGCTGCAGGTGTGTGTGTCTTCCCTGTGGCTTGGTGCACAGTGCTGGAGGTGTGTGTGTCTTCCCTGTGGCTTGGTGCACAGTGCTGCAGGTGTGTCTGTCTTCACCGTGGCTTGGTGCACAGTGTTGCAGGTGTGTCTGTCTTCACCGTGGCTTGGTGCACAGTGTTGGAGGTGTGTGTATCTTCTCTGTTACTTGGTGCACAGTGCTGCAGGTGTGTGTGTCTTCCCCGTGTCTTGGTGCACAGTGCTGCAGGTGTGTGTGTCTTCCCTGTGGCTTGGTGCACAGTGTTGCAGGTGTGTCTGTCTTCACCGTGGCTTGGTGCACAGTGTTGCAGGTGTGTCTGTCTTCACCGTGGCTTGGTGCACAGTGTTGGAGGTGTGTGTCTTCCCTGTGGCTTGGTGGTCAGTGCTGCAGGTGTGTGTCTTCACAGTTGCTTGGTGCTCAGTGCTGCAGGTGTGTGTGTCTTCACCGTTGCTTGGTGCACAGTGGTGGTGGTGTGTGTGTGTCTTCCCTGTGGCTTGGTGCACAGTGCTGCAGTTATGTGAGTCTTCCCCGTGTCTTGGTGCACATTGCTGCAGGTGTGTGTCTTCACCGTGGCTTGGTGCAGTGTTGCAGGTGTGTCTTCCCCGTACCTTGGTGCACAGTGCTGAAGGTGTGTGTGTCTTCCGTTTGACTTGGTGCACAGTGCTGCAGGTGTGTGAGTCTTCCCTGTGGCTTGGTGCACAGTGCTGCAGGTGTGTGTCTTCCGTTTGACTTGGTGCACAGTGCTGCAGGTGTGTGAGTCTTCCCTGTGGCTTGGTGCACAGTGCTGCAGGTGTGTGTGTCTTCATCGTGGATTGGTGCACAGTGCTGTAGGTGTGTCTTCTCTGTGGCTTGGTGCACAGTGCTGCAGGTGTGTGAGTCTTCTCTGTGGCTTGGTGCACAGTGTTGGAGGTGTGTGTGTCTTCCCGGTGGCTTGGTGCACAGTGCTGTAGGTGTGTCTTCCCTGTGGCTTGGTGCACAGTGCTGGAGGTGTGTGTGTCTTCCCTGTGGCTTGGTGCACAGTGCTGTAGGTGTGTGTGTCTTCACCGTGGCTTGGTGCACAGTGCTGCAGGTGTCTTCCCTGTGGCTTGGTGCACAGTGCTGCAGGTGTGTGTGTCTTCATTGTGGCTTGGTGCACAGTGCTAAAGGTGTCTTCCCTCTTGCTTGGTGCACAGTGCTGGAGGTGTCTTCCCTGTGGCTTGGTGCACAGTGTTGTAGGTGTGTGTGTGTGTTCCCCGTGGCTTGGTGCACAGTACTGCAGGTGTGCGAGTCTTCCCCATGGCTTGGTGCACAGTGCTGCAGGTGTGAGTGTCTTCACCGTGGCTTGGTGCACAGTGCTGCAGGTGTGCCTGTCTTCACCGCGTCTTGGTGCACAGTGTTGGAGGTGTGTGTGTGTCTTCCCAGTGGCTTGGTGCAGAGTACTGCAGGTGTGTGAGTCTTCCCCATGGCTTGGTGCACAGTGCTGCAGGTGTGTGAGTCTTCCCCGTGGCTTGGTGCAGAGTGTTGGAGGTGTGGGTCTTCCCAGTGGCTTGGTGCAGAGTGCTGCAGATGTGTGTGTGTTCCCCGTGGCTTGGTGCACAGTGTTGGAGGTGTGGGTCTTCCCAGTGGCTTGGTGCAGAGTGCTGCAGGTGTGTGTGTCTTCCCCGTGGCTTGGTGCACAGTGTTGGAGGTGTGGGTCTTCCCCGTGGCTTGGTGCACAGTGCTGCAGGTGTGCGAGTCTTCCCTGTGGCTTGGTGCACAGTGCTGCAGGTGTGTGTGTGTCTTCCCAGTGGCTTGGTGCACAGTGTTGGATGTGTGTGTCTTCCCTGTGGCTTGGTGCACAGTGCTGAAGGTGTGTGTCTTCACCGTGGCTTGGTGCACAGTGCTGCAGGTGTGTGAGTCTTCCCCGTGGCTTGGTGCAGAGTGTTGGAGGTGTGGGTCTTCCCAGTGGCTTGGTGCAGAGTGCTGCAGGTGTGTGTGTCTTCCCCGTGGCTTGGTGCACAGTGTTGGAGGTGTGGGTCTTCCCAGTGGCTTGGTGCAGAGTGCTGCAGGTGTGTGTGTCTTCCCCGTGGCTTGGTGCACAGTGTTGGAGGTGTGGGTCTTCCCCATGGCTTGGTGCACAGTGCTGCAGGTGTGCGAGTCTTCCCTGTGGCTTGGTGCACAGTGCTGCAGGTGTGTGTGTGTCTTCCCAGTGGCTTGGTGCACAGTGTTGGATGTGTGTGTCTTCCCTGTGGCTTGGTGCACAGTGCTGAAGGTGTGTGTCTTCACCGTGGCTTGGTGCACAGTGTTGGAGGTGTGTGTCTTCCCTTTGGCTTGGTGCACAGTGCTGCAGGTGTGTTTTCCCCGTGGCTTGGTGCACAGTGCTGCAGGTGTGAGTCTTCTCTGTGGGTTGGTGCACAACACTGCAGGTGTGTGTGTCTTCCCCGTGTCTTGGTGCACAGTGCTGCAGGTGTGTGAGTCTTCCCCGTGGCTTGGTGCACAGTGCTGCAGTTGTGTGTGTCTTCCCTGTGGCTTGGTGCACAGTGCTGCAGGTGTGTCTTCCCCGTGGCTTGGTGCACAGTGCTGCAGGTATGTGCGTCTTCCCCGTGGGTAGGTGCACAGTGTTGCAGGTGTGTGTGTCTTCCCTGTGGCTTTGTGTACAGTGCTGCAGGTGTGTGTGTGTCTTCCCCGTGGGTAGGTGCACAGTGTTGCAGGTGTGTGTGTCTTCCCTGTGGCTTGGTGCACAGTGCTGCAGGTGTGTGTGTGTCTTCCCCGTGGGTAGGTGCACAGTGTTGCAGGTGTGTGTGTCTTCCCTGTGGCTTGGTGTACAGTGCTGCAGGTGTGTGTGTGTGTGTTCCCTGTGGCTTGGTGCACAGTGCTGCAGGTGTGTGTGTGTCTTCACCGTGGGTAGGTGCACAGTGCTGCAGGTGTGTGTTTCTTCCCTGTGGCTTGATGCACATTGCTGCAGGTGTGTGTCGTCTCTGTGGCTTGATGCACAGTGCTGGAGGTGTGTGTGTCTTCCCCGTGGCTTGGTGCACAGTGCTGCAGGTGTGTGTGTCTTCCCTGTGGCTTTCTGCAGTGTTGCAGTTGTGTGAGTCTTCCCTGTGGCTTGGTGCACAGTGCTGCAGGTGTGTGTTTCTTCCCTGTGGCTTGATGCACAGTGCTGCAGGTGTGTGTCTTCACCGTGGCTTGGTGCACAGTGCTGCAGGTGTGTGTCGTCTCTGTGGCTTGGTGCACAGTGCTGCAGGTGTGTGTCGTCTCTGTGGCTTGGTGCACAGTGCTGGAGGTGTGTGTGTGTCTTCACCGTGGCTTGGTTCACAGTGCCTGGGTACTCTGGTTCACAGTCACTGGGTACGCTGGTTCACAGTGGCTGGGTACGTTGGTTCACAGTGGCTGGGTACGCTGGTTCACAGTGGCTGGGTACGTTGGTTCACAGTGGCTGGGTACGTTGGTTCACAGTGGCTGGGTACGCTGGTTCACAGTGCCTGGGTACGCTGGTTCACAGTGCCTGGGTACGCTGGTTCACAGTGCCTGGGTACGCTGGTTCACAGTGCCTGGGTACGTTGGTTCACAGTGCCTGGGTACGCTGGTTCACAGTGCCTGGGTACGCTGGTTCACAGTGCCTGGGTACGCTGGTTCACAGTGCCTGGGTACGTTGGTTCACAGTGCCTGGGTACGCTGGTTCACAGTGGCTGGGTACGTTGGTTCACAGTGCCTGGGTACGCTGGTTCACAGTGCCTGGGTACGCTGGTTCACAGTGCCTGGGTACGCTGGTTCATGGTGCCTAGGTACGTTGGTTCACAGTGCCTGGGTACGCTGGTTCACAGTGCCTGGGTACGCTGGTTCACAGTGCCTGGGTACGCTGGTTCACAGTGCCTGGGTACGCTGGTTCACAGTGCCTGGGTACGCTGGTTCACAGTACCTGGGTACGCTGGTTCACAGTGCCTGGGTACGCTGGTTCATGGTGCCTGGGTACGCGGGTGGTGACTGTGAGGTTGTGACGGGTGGTGAGTGTGTGGTTGTGACTGTGTGGTTGTGACGGGTGGTAACTGTATGGTTGTGACTGTGAGGTTGTGACGGGTGGTGACTGTGTGGTTGTGACTGTGAGGTTGTGACGGGTGGTGACTGTGAGGTTGTGAAGGGTGGTGACTGTGAGGTTGTGACGGGTGGTGACTGTGAGGTTGTGACGGGTGGTGACTGTGAGGTTGTGACGGGTGGTGACTGTGTGGTTGTGACGGGTGGTGACTGTGAGGTTGTGACGGGTGGTGACTGTGAGGTTGTGACGGGTGGTGACTGTGTGGTTGTGAAGGGTGGTGACTGTGTGGTTGTGACGGGTGGTGACTGTGAGGTTGTGACGGGTGGTGACTGTGTGGTTGTGAAGGGTGGTGACTGTGAGGTTGTGACGGGTGGTGACTGTGTGGTTGTGACGGGTGGTGACTGTGTAGTTGTGACGGGTGGTGACTGTGTGGTTGTGACGGGTGATGACTGTGTGGTTGTGACGGGTGATGACTGTGTGGTTGTGACGGGTGGTGACTGTGTGGTTGTGACGGGTGGTGACTGTGTGGTTGTGAAGGGTGGTGACTGTGAGGTTGTGACGGGTGGTGACTGTGTGGTTGTGACGGGTGATGACTGTGTGGTTGTGACGGGTGGTGACTGTGAGGTTGTGACGAGTGGTGACGGTGTGGTTGTGACGGGTGATGACTGTGTGGTTGTGACGGGTGATGACTGTGTGGTTGTGACGGGTGATGACTGTGAGGTTGTGACGAGTGATGACTGTGAGGTTGTGACGGGTGGTGACGGTGTAGTTGTGACGGGTGGTGACTGTGTGGTTGTGACGGGTGGTGACTGTGAGGTTGTGACGGGTGGTGACGGTGTAGTTGTGACCGGTGGAATGACAGTTGCGTCAACTAGCAGTGATCTACAGGTGACCGAGATACACACTACAGTTCTCCGGTACAACTGGCAGAGCCTCCACCAAGTGAGGACCAAACCAACACGATCATAACCATGGCAATTAAGCCTAAAACAGGAGCAATTTCCTAGTGCCTTCCGGCTATCTCAGTCTGTACTCACCTAGTTGTACTCACCTAGTTGTACTCACCTAGTTGTACTCACCTAGTTGTACTCACCTAGTTGTACTCACCTAGTTGTACTCACCTAGTCTGTACTCACCTAGTCTGTACTCACCTAGTCTGTACTCACCTAGTTGTACTCACCTAGTTGTACTCACCTAGTTGTACTCACCTAGTTGTACTCACCTAGTTGTACTCACCTAGTTGTACTCACCTAGTTGTACTCACCTAGTTGTACTCACCTAGTTGTACTCACCTAGTTGTACTCACCTAGTCTGTACTCACCTAGTCTGTACTCACCTAGTCTGTACTCACCTAGTTGTACTCACCTAGTTGTACTCACCTAGTTGTACTCACCTAGTTGTACTCACCTAGTTGTACTCACCTAGTTGTACTCACCTAGTTGTACTCACCTAGTTGTACTCACCTAGTCTGTACTCACCTAGTTGTACTCACCTAGTTGTACTCACCTAGTTGTACTCACCTAGTTGTACTCACCTAGTTGTACTCACCTAGTTGTACTCACCTAGTTGTACTCACCTAGTTGTACTCACCTAGTTGTACTCACCTAGTTGTACTCACCTAGTTGTACTCACCTAGTTGTACTCACCTAGTTGTACTCACCTAGTTGTACTCACCTAGTTGTACTCACCTAGTTGTACTCACCTAGTTGTACTCACCTAGTTGTACTCACCTAGTTGTACTCACCTAGTCTGTACTCACCTAGTTGTACTCACCTAGTTGTACTCACCTAGTTGTACTCACCTAGTTGTACTCACCTAGTTGTACTCACCTAGTTGTACTCACCTAGTTGTACTCACCTAGTTGTACTCACCTAGTTGTACTCACCTAGTTGTACTCACCTAGTTGTACTCACCTAGTTGTACTCACCTAGTTGTACTTGCGGGGGTTGAGTTCTGGCTCTTTGGGCCCCCCTGTCAACTGTCGATCAATCAACTACTATTTATTTTACACACACACACACACACACACACACACATACACACACACACACACACACACACACACACATACACACACACACACACACACACACACACACACACACACATACACACACACACACACACACACACACACACACACACACACACACAGCGACATCAAAGTGAAAGAAAGTCTGCCCATTTGTTACCGCTTCCGCCGGTGATCGATACCTGGACCCAAAGACTACGAATCCCGAGCGTTTTCCACTCAGCCGTCAGGGCCCCCTACGTCTGTGTAGTGATTTGGAGCACCAAGATGGAAAGAGAAATATCTTTAAAAAGGTTCCTTATAATACAAACAAATAAAAGCCTTAACAATTAGAAATAGGAGCAATCCTGGACAAAATAAAGGAAATTAATAACTTGTTCACCCAAAGTCACCTCCTGGCAAGACTATTACTTTGGGGCACACGTGAGGAACACGTGTGCCCCAAAGAATGAGGTGATTTGGTAAAATGCTATGCCCAAGATTACTATCCGAGTGCCGGCGGTGGGGGTGGTTCAAATAGCCTCGGCTATCACCTCATTATGTCCGGTCGTGATGGTCAAGTGGATTAAGGCGTCTTGTACATACCAGTTGCGTTGCTTCTGGGAGTATGGGTTCGAGTCACTTCTGGGGTGTGAGTTTTCAGTTATATATATATATATATATATATATATATATATATATATATATATATATATATATATATATATATATGTCGTACCTAGTAGCCAGAACGCACTTCTCAGCCTACTATGCGAGGCCCGATTTGCCTAATAAGCCAAGTTTTCATGAATTAATTGTTTTTCGACAGCCTAACCTACTTAACCTAACCTAACCTAACTTTTTCTGCTACCTAACCTATAAAGATAGGTTAGGTTAGGTTAGGTAGGGTTGGTTAGGTTCGGTTATATATCTACGTTAATTTTAACTCCAATAACAAGAATTGACCTCATACATAATGAAATGGGTAGCTTTATCATTTCATAAGAAAAAAATTAGAGAAAATATATTAATTCATGAAAACTTGGCTAATTAGGCAAATCGGGCCTTGCATAGTAGGCCGAGAAGTGCGTTCTGGCTACTAGGTACGACATATATATATATATATATATATATATATATATATATATATATATATATGCATATATATATATATATATATATATATATATATTTACACGAATTTTCTCAATATTTTTTATGTTTCTTTTCACTGTTGATGGTAATTTAAAAATCAGTTCTCCAAAATTAATTTTTATTTCTAGTCTGACGCGACACTTGAACGCGTTTCGTAATAACTTATTACATTTTCAAAGACTTTAGTTTACACACACACAACTATAACCTGCAAACACTAAACAGAGTTTATACAGCTTTGATTTTATACCTGCATTTGGGTGAGGTGATATGTTACAACAGTTTTGGATGAGGTGAAAACAAACTTTCAACACAAGACAGAACACGAAACAATGGGTATAATATTTTATAAGTTAAAGGGAAGAATGGAAGTAACTGCAAAGGGCCTATTGGCCCATATTTCTTGATGCTTCTATCTCCGAAAGAGGGAGAAACAAAAAGACTAGGCCAAAATTGTGCCTGGATCGACCCAGGTATCGCCGGGTATCTTACCCAGTCAAACAGATCCCCACATTTAAACATACAACACGCCAAAGATAAATAATTTATGGAATATTAAATACAAATATTTGGAAGGATTTACGATATCGCATTTTAACATTATACAGATTTCTTTCAGTTATGCACAATCGGAACTAACATTGCCCACATGTACACCCACAATTAACATTACACACAGCACACCCACAACATTGCCTATCGCAGTTACCGCCTAAAATATAATAAAAACGAGCCTAATAAAATATTTGAATGATACTTTCAGTATTGATCCTGGGTTGTATATAATCAGTTTGTTTAGGAAATATTACTTCAAACTTACAGGTTTCGCTCCTTATGGAGCGAATCTTATAATATGTTCATATTTACTTGTGATTTTTCCTGCACGCGCACACACACACACACACACACACACACACACACACACACACACACACACACACACACACGTTGGGGGCCTCGTAGCCTGGTGAATAGCGCGCAGGACTCGTAATTCTGTGGCGCGGGTTCGATTCCCGCACAAGGCAGAAACAAATGGGCAAAGTTTCTTTCACCCTGATGCACCTGTTACCTAGCAGTAAATAGGTGCCAGGGAGTTAAACAGCTAGTACGACGCTGCTTCCTGGGGGTGTATGTGTGTGTGTGTGGAAAAAAAATTAGTTAGTAGTTACAGTTGATTGATTGACAGTTGAGAGGCGGGCCAAAAGAGCAGAGCTCAATCCCCGCAAGAACAACTAGGTAAATACAATTAGGTGAATACTCACAGGACGACCTGGTCAAACTGGAGGAATGGTGTAGAAAATGGCTGCTAAAGTTCAACTCAAGAAAGTGTAATGTAATGAAATGAGGCGAAGGGAGCAGAAGGCTGAAAACAAGGTACCATCTGGGAGGTGAAATCCTGCAAGAGTCAAATAGAGAGAAAGATCTGGGGGTAGATATCACACCGAACCTGTCCCCAGAGGCCCACATCAATAGGATATCATCAGCGGCATATGCTAGATTGGCCAACATAAGAACTGCCTTTAGAAACTTGTGTAAGAAGTCGTTCAGGACCTTGAATACCACTTATGTCAGACGAATCCTGGAGTATGCAGCTACAGCCTGGAGTCCACACCTAGTTTAACACAAGACAAAGTTAGAGAAGATTCAGAGGTATGTCACGAGACTAATCCCGGAACTGAGAAGTATGAGCTACGAGGAAAGGCAAAGGGAACTGAATATCACGCCCCTGGAAAACAGAAGAGTAAGGGGAGACATGATAACCACCTACAAAATTCTCAAGGGGAATTGACAGGGTGGACAAAGACAAATTCTTTAGCACGGGTGGAACACGAACAAGGGGACACAGGTGGAAACTTAGTACCCAGATGAGCCACAGAAACACAAAGAATTTTTTCACTGTCAGAGAAGTTAACAAATGGAATGCATTAAGCAGTGATGTGGTGGAGGCTGACTCCATACACAGTTTCAATTGTAGATTTGATAGAACCCAGTAGGCTCAGGAATCTGAACACCAGTTGATTCACTGTCGAGAGGCGGGACCATAGAGCCAGAGTTCAACTCCCACAAGTGCAACTAGGTGAGTACAACTAGGTGAGCACACACACACACGCCATACCGTGAGGGGTGAGGTCTCAGGATGGTGTGATGTCACCAGCGGAGTCCCACAGGGTTCTGCACCCGGCACTATCCTGTTTGTGATGTACGTAAATGATGTTCCGGAAGGTAGTGACTCAATCCTGCCAATATTTACTGATGAGCAAACATTGTATATGTCTTTTGCTCACGAGCTTCAGGCAAAATCTCTACCTGGGAGGCTTTTGCTTTCCTAAGCCGGGAGAGTTTTGGCTTTCTAAGCCGGGAGAGTTCAGAGGCTGGGGATTCTTGTCTCTGCAATCTTCTCTAATGAAACTGCATAGTACAGTGGTAGGGCTTTTGCCTCACGTTGGTGGAGTCCAGAGTTCGAGTCTCATAGTGCCCAAGTTAATGAAACATTTATTTCCACGATAATGTGGTTGACAATTTATATAACGTGGGCGTGAATCACTAAATGCCTTGTAGTGAAGCAGTGGCTGGGAGAAGTGTAAAACTAAGACAACACTTTCACCCCAGAAGTTTATACTGAACCCTCCAACATTAGAACGTGTATAAATGGTCACTCCGACTGGTTATAAGATATAAGATATAAGACTATTGTAATAAACGCATTAATACTCAGAGTCCTTACTCATTGTTCTGACTGGCATAACATCTACAAGGAACTGGACAGTAGCCTTAAAGTATTAATAGTCTATAATAATTTAGGCAGTCTCCGTGGTGTAGTGGTAAGACACTCGCCTAGCGTTCCGCGAGCGCTCTGTCATGGGTTCGTATCCTGGCTGGGGAGGATTTACTGGGCGCAATTCCTAAACTGTAGCCTCTGTTTAACGCAACAGTAAAATGTGTACTTGGATGAAAAAACGATTCTTCGCGGCGGGGATCGTATTCCAGGGACTTGCCCGAAACGCTACGCGTACTAGTGGCTGTACAAGAATGTAACAACTCTTGTATATATCTCAAAAAAAAATAAACAATAGATACAAGAACAGAGAAGTCAACACCCATATCAAAAGATATTTTGACAAATGGTACCACAGAGAACAAACAGAGAAACAACCACATCACCAAACAACCCCTCACATAAAATGGTATAACAGAGAACAAACAGAGAAACAACCACAACACCAAACAACCCCTCACATAAAATTCTATAACAAAACCACTATGAGTTCACGATACAAAACTAAATAAAGAATAATTAAAATTGCAAACTGAGTGAAACCAACAACCACAGATCAAAGATTGAAATTCAGTATTTACTACAAAACAAATAGGGACTGGTGATTTACTTAAGAACAGCCGCAATAAGCAATACGACACTCTCCAAACAGTAAACCTGGTACAGTATACCAGTTTACACGCCCCAGTGAAGGATGTCACCTTCGGTCTACTTATATTGGTATGACCACCACAAAGCTCTCGTGAAGACGCACCTGCCACCTACAAGCTGGTGCCCCTAGACACCATGAACAGTGTACACGACACTTACTAGGAACATGCTAGTAGATAATACAACCCTCACTAGGAACATGCTAGTAGATAATACAACCCTCACTAGGAACATGCTAGGAGATAATACAACCCTCACTAGGAACATGCTAGTAGATAATACAATACTCCTGGCATACACCACTGACCACAGAAGACCGCAAATACTGGAAGCAATACTTATGAAAGTAAAAAGACCCGCCCTAAATATACAGAGTAACGACTTTCATACATTTGCATCATATTTAACCAAATATGCTTAAAGGAAATAAATACATAAAGTACAAAGTATACATATATATACATATATATATATATATATATATATATATATATATATATATATATATATATATATATATATATATATATATATATATATATATATGTCGTACCTAATAGCCAGAACGCACTTCTCAGCCTACTATTCAAGGCCCGATTTGCCTAATAAGCCAAGTTTTCATGAATTAATGTTTTTTCGTCTACCTAACCTACCTAACCTAACCTAGCTTTTTTTGGCTACCTAACCTAACCTTACCTATAAATATAGGTTAGGTTAGGTTAGGTAGGGTTGGTTAGGTTCGGTCATATATCTACGTTAATTTTAACTCCAATAAAAAAAAATTGACCTCATACATAGAGAAAAGGGTTGCTTTATCATTTCATAAGAAAAAAATTATAGTAAATATATTAATTCAGGAAAACTTGGCTTATTAGGCAAATCGGGCCTTGAATAGTAGGCTGAGAAGTGAGTTCTGGCTACTAGGTACGACATATATATATATATATATATATATATATATATATATATATATATATATATGTGTGTGTGTGTGTGTGTGTGTGTGTGTGTGTGTGTGTGTGTGTGTGTGTGTGTGTGTGTGTAAGCAAGTTATATTTTTGTAATTTAAAAAGTGTTAGAATCCGCTGGATAAAATGAAGATTTAATAGCTCTGTACTGCAAGAGAAAATATGAAAATTCTTCACATATTACTGTGGGCCAGCATGAGGTAGTGATCCAATGGGAAATTAGAAAATAAAATTCAGAAAAGTGAGAATTTCATGTTATCTGAAGACAGAATACCTGGCGGTCTCGGGGTGCGACTCGTGATTTTTCTGTAGACAAAAAGTGATAAACATACGCGCGCGCGCGCACACACACACACACACACACACACACACACACACACACACACACACACACACACACACACACACACACACAGGCAGAGAGGCAGTATGAGAATGACTGCATATAACGCTACGTCCCAGCCTGAACTATTCCACAGTTACATTCCGAGGAAGATGATCTAGCGACCAGGGGATCAGACTTTAACAAAGAGAGGGAGGACACACGGAGAATGATAATGAGGTATGCGAGGAACTCGATAAAAGATTCCATGAAGTATTCACGATGAAACTTGATTTTCCACAGGAGCAAGGGTCCAAATCGAACAGGAATCTCCATAGGAAAGTCTCACTCAAATGCCAGTAACACCAAAAGAAGTTAAGTAGCAACTACAGGACCAGGGTGTGACAAAAGTCGTGAGATCAGACAAAACATCGCCTGGATATTTAAGGAGGCAGCTGAAGCATTGTGAAGTTCTCTTGCTAAACTATTTAATTCCTCTCCAGAAAGTGAAGAACTTCCTGACTGCTAGAAAACACCTGATGTAGAGCAAGAAAGGGGAAGACAAAAATCATTAAACTAAAAACCCATATAAATATGAAGTATCCCCAGCAAGCTACAACAACAACTGATCCTAAAGAACATTCAGAACAGCTAAATTTTGTCTCTAAACGCCAGCGTGAATTTAGCCAAGGAAAACCCTGCATGATAAACTTGTTGGGGTTCTGCAATCAGACAAACCAAAGAAGGTTTTGCAGATTGCATATTCCTCTATTGCAAAAAAAAAAAAAATCGACGCTGCCCAGCCTAAGAGACTCTTACTCAAGCTAGAGAAACAGGCTGGTGTATCAGGAATAATACTAAGGGGGAGCCGGTCGGCCGAGCGGACAGCACGCTGGACTTGTGATCCTGTGGTCACGGGCTCGATCCCAGGCGCCGGTGAGAAACAATGGGCAGAGTTTCTTTCACCCTATGCCTCTGTTACCTAGCAGTAAAATAGGTACCTGGGTGTTAGTCAGCTGTCACGGGTTGCTTCCTGGGGGGTGGAGGCCTGGTCGAGGACCGGGCCGCGGGGACACAAAAAAGCCCCGAAATCATCTCAAGATAACCTCAAGATAAGAAGGTGAGTCACAGAGCACCCGTCATTACAAGGGCTCATCCTATTTCTAATATATGTCAATGTCGTGGCAGAGGAAATTGGCTCCTTCATATTAATGTTTGCTGATGATGCAAGACTAATGAGGCGAGTCAGGAGCGAGGTAGACTGTGACGCATTGCAAATGAATTTAGACATTCTCCAAAAGTCGTCAGAAAAATGGCTGTTAGAATTCAACCCAGCCAAATGCAAGGTTATAAGGAGTAGTTAAACAGGAGTGAAAAGACCTATACAGAAATATAGGAAGACATTTTAGAACCCGAGGAGAAACACCTGGCAGTAGACAAACCCCCCCCCCAACCTAAAAAATGCCAGCAGCTCACATTAGCTGGGCTACTGTTATCAGCAGCATGCCGCTGATAACAGCGGCATAATGCAGGTATATGCCGCTGCATTATCAGCAGCGGCATATAGCATTCTGACCGACATCCGGGGCACCAGTCAGGAATTATGACAAAAGGACTTTAAGCCCTATGCACAACAGACGTTAAACCCACTGTTGCATACTCATCCCGGCACAGAACCACAACCTGAAAGAAAAACCTAGAAAAGGTGCAAAGATACGCAACGAGGCTCATTCTTGTGGTGAAGGGACTGACCACTAGTGATCAATCCCTTTATGATCGCTAGTCCATTTGAGAACTCCCCTCCCTGGAAACACAAACCGTAACTATCTCTATTTCCCGCTTGTTACAACTTGTAATCAAGTTGTTACATCTTGGCTTAACGTGTTTATGACGTAATAGAACGTTGTTACAACTTGCCATATTGGTTGTTATAACTGGTTAGGAGGTGTTAAAACTTGTTCGAACGTTGTACCAACGTCGTAGTTTCGGTGTGTGTTTGGCAGGCTCAGCCTATGTGAGAGTTCTGCCACACCTTGAGCACTCATGAGTTCCGGGACGTCACTCATTTATTTTGTAAGTGGGTCATCTTACGGAGGAAATGAGAGGAGTCAAATATTTCTGTATTTGACTCCTTTCGACACAGGCCTTGGTTGTGATGTTAGAGCCTTGGTTGTGATGTTAGAGCCTTGGTTGTGATGTTAGATCCTTTGTTGTGATGTTAGAGCCTTGGTTGTGATGTTAGAGTCTTGGTTGTGATGTTAGAGTCTTGGTTGTGATGTTAGAGCCTTGGTTGTGATGTTAGAGCCTTGGTTGTGATGTTAGAGCCTTGGTTGTGATGTTAGAGCCTTGGTTGTGATGTTAGAGCCTTGGTTGTGATGTTAGAGCCTTGGTTGTGATGTTAGAGCCTTGGTTGTGATGTTAGAGCCTTGGTTGTGATGTTAGAGCCTTGGTTGTGATGTTAGAGCCTTGGTTGTGATGTTAGAGCCTTGGTTGTGATGTTAGAGCCTTGGTTGTGATGTTAGAGCCTTGGTTGTGATGTTAGAGCCTTGGTTGTGATGTTAGATCCTTGGTTGTGATGTTAGATCCTTGGTTGTGATGTTAGAGCCTTGGTTGTGATGTTAGATCCTTGGTTGTGATGTTAGAGCCTTGGTTGTGTGGTTAGAGCCTTGGTTGTGATGTTAGAGCCTTGGTTGTGATGTTAGAGCCTTGGTTGTGATGTTAGAGCCTTGGTTGTGATGTTAGAGCCTTGGTTGTGATGTTAGAGCCTTGGTTGTGATGTTAGAGCCTTGGTTGTGATGTTAGAGCCTTGGTTGTGATGTTAGAGCCTTGGTTGTGATGTTAGAGCCTTGGTTGTGTGGTTAGAGCCTTGGTTGTGTGGTTAGAGCCTTGGTTGTGTGGTTAGAGCCTTGGTTGTGTGGTTAGAGCCTTGGTTGTGATGTTAGAGCCTTGGTTGTGTGGTTAGAGCCTTGGTTGTGTGGTTAGAGCCTTGGTTGTGTGGTTAGAGCCTTGGTTGTGTGGTTAGAGCCTTGGTTGTGTGGTTAGAGCCTTGGTTGTGTGGTTAGAGCCTTGGTTGTGTGGTTAGAGCCTTGGTTGTGTGGTTAGAGCCTTGGTTGTGTGGTTAGAGCCTTGGTTGTGATGTTAGAGCCTTGGTTGTGATGTTAGATCCTTGGTTGTGATGTTAGATCCTTGGTTGTGATGTTAGAGCCTTGGTTGTGATGTTAGAGTCTTGGTTGTGATGTTAGAGCCTTGGTTGTGATGTTAGAGCCTTGGTTGTGATGTTAGAGCCTTGGTTGTGATGTTAGAGCCTTGGTTGTGATGTTAGAGCCTTGGTTGTGATGTTAGATCCTTGGTTGTGATGTTAGAGCCTTGGTTGTGATGTTAGAGCCTTGGTTGTGATGTTAGAGCCTTGGTTGTGATGTTAGAGCCTTGGTTGTGTGGTTAGATCCTTGGTTGTGATGTTAGATCCTTGGTTGTGATGTTAGATCCTTGGTTGTGATGTTAGATCCTTGGTTGTGATGTTAGATCCTTGGTTGTGATGTTAGATCCTTGGTTGTGATGTTAGAGCCTTGGTTGTGATGTTAGAGCCTTGGTTGTGATGTTAGAGCCTTGGTTGTGATGTTAGAGCCTTGGTTGTGATGTTAGAGCCTTGGTTGTGATGTTAGAGCCTTGGTTGTGATGTTAGATCCTTGGTTGTGATGTTAGAGCCTTGGTTGTGATGTTAGAGCCTTGGTTGTGATGTTAGAGCCTTGGTTGTGTGGTTAGAGCCTTGGTTGTGTGGTTAGAGCCTTGGTTGTGTGGTTAGAGCCTTGGTTGTGTGGTTAGAGCCTTGGTTGTGTGGTTAGAGCCTTGGTTGTGTGGTTAGAGCCTTGGTTGTGTGGTTAGAGCCTTGGTTGTGTGGTTAGAGCCTTGGTTGTGTGGTTAGAGCCTTGGTTGCGTGGTTAGAGCCTTGGTTGTGTGGTTAGAGCCTTGGTTGTGTGGTTAGAGCCTTGGTTGTGTGGTTAGAGCCTTGGTTGTGTGGTTAGAGCCTTGGTTGTGTGGTTAGAGCCTTGGTTGTGTGGTTAGAGCCTTGGTTGTGTGGTTAGAGTCTTGGTTGTGTGGCTAGAGCCTTGCTTGTGTGGTTAGAGCCTTGGTTGAGAGGTTAGAGCCTTGGTTGTGTGGCTAGAGCCTTGGTTGTGTGGTTAGAGCCTTGGTTGTGATGTTAGAGTCTTTGTTGTGATGTTAGAGCCTTGGTTGTGTGGCTAGAGCCTTGGTTGTATGGATAGAGCCTTGGTTGAGAGGTTAGAGCCTTGGTTGTGTGGCTAGAGCCTTGGTTGTGTGGCTAGAGCCTTGGTTGTGTGGCTAGAGCCGTGGTTGTGTGGCTAGAGCCGTGGTTGTGTGGCTAGAGCCGTGGTTGTGTGGTTAGAGCCGTGGTTGTGTGGTTAGAGCCTTGGTTGAGTGGTTAGAGCCTTGGTTGTATGGATAGAGCCTTGGTTGTGTGGTTAGAGCCTTGGTTGAGTGGTTAGAGCCTTGGTTGAATGGTTAGAGCCTTGGTTGTGAGGTTAGAGCCTTGTTTGAGTGCTTAGAGCCTTGGTTGTGTGGTTAGAGCCTTGGTTGAGTGCTTAGAGCCTTGGTTGTGTGGTTAGAGCCTTGGTTGTGTGGTTAGAGCCTTGGTTGTGTGGTTAGAGCCTTGGTTGTGTGGTTAGAGCCTTGGTTGTGTGGTTAGCGCTTTGGGTGAGTACTTAGAGCCTTGGTTGTGTGGTTAGAGCTTTGGGTGCAGGGTGCAGTTTAAAAAAAATGGGTAGAGTTTTTTCACCCTGATGCACCTGTTCACCTTGCAGTAAAAAGGTACATGGTAGTTAGACAGCTGTTACGGGCTGCTTCCTAGGAGTGTGTAACATTAAAGGAGGCCTGGTCGAGGACCGGGTCGCGGGGACGCTAAGCCCCGAAATCATCTCAAGATAATGTCAAGAAGATAACGACTATCCCACGAAGGATAACGCAGCCTGGTAAAGAGGAAGAACGGCCAGCCTGCCAGGCGTGGCAACTGGCGACCAAGGTTTTGGAACCCCCACAGAAGGTCTTAACTCCTGAGAGAGGAGGCGCTTCACGTGTACCTTAACTATGACACCTGTAATTAACACCAACACTTGATAACTGCACACAGCACTCATCACCTCGGAGGAGGAGACATCACCCCCTTCGTGGTGGCAGGCGCACCACACACCATACATGTGGAGGGGATCTTCTTTGAATGTTATTTAGTTCAGTTCCCCGTGAACCAAAGTACAAAATGACCTTAAGTAACACTTATTGGCATCATTGACCTGGGTAGTAATTGTCAATTGTAGCCTAAGTGTAGAGGACGTTAGGGCGTCACCACCAGAAAGGATGGAGAAGTGTCCCTCGTGCCGACCCAGCTGGGAGTGACGGCAGTTTGGGGTTGAACTTAACGCCTATCAACCTATGGAAGGTTATTAAGGCCACCACAGTACCTTACTGACCAACCAGCAAGAATACTTTAGTGATGAAAATAGTCCAAGACTAAAATAATCTAAGAGTGTATGTACACTGAGAAGCGGGGTGTGACCCCGAGGGGTGAATCCCGAGGGGTGTACCCCGAGGGGTGAATCCCGAGGGGTGTACCCCGAGGGGTGAATCCCGAGGGGTCATGTGGGATTGCGCGGGCGCTATTGATAGACACTGATGGGCAGGTGTCGGCCACCACCAGCGACAATATCAGACGAGAGTTTCAGCAACATACAAGCTATATATACAGTATGTATTACGTCAACCTCCCTCTCTCTCTCTCTCTCTCGTCGGGCGGTATTACTCAGTTACTGGTAAATGTAGATCGTGTAGACCTGTTGGAAGGCAAGATTGTAAGGACAACAAATCAAAGGACACGCAAAGCAACACGACACCAGTGGACAGATTCAACTGGTGGAGGATTAATCCAACATGAATCTGTCGTGATCTATGTTTAGGTTACGGCATGTACCCGTTATGGGGGTGTGGACGACTGACGCACTAATTGGTGGGGTTTACGATGTATTCACCTCATTAACAAGCCCAAGTTTATGGTGATAGTTACATTAACCTCCCTTCCTCCCCCCTCACAGCTATGGGGAAAGACACAGCTGGACTTTACCACACTCGAGGACAGACGAGACAGAGGGAGACACCAAACACAAATACAAGATTGTAAAGAAAACTGAGAAGTAAACAGCTAGGAAGAAGTTCAAAGCTAGGAACAGCAGAACGTAAAATAATAGACTGAAGCTAGAGAAATGAGTAACAGATATGTCAAAAAGAACTTTTTTCTGTGTTACAGCTGTCAGTAAGTGGACCAGCTTAGAGCTAGACCAGCTTGGACCTGCTAAATATTGAAGCTAACCCAATTCAAAACTCCATATGTAAACATGATTAAAGCGTGAGACATGAGACAATACATTATTACAAAAATGTTCGCAAGTGGGGAATAAGAGCCTAGCTCGACTGTCTAAACACATCTAGGGGAATAAACACACACACACACACACACACACACACACACACACACACACACACACACATTTAGGGCGTTGGTAGCTGAGTGGACAGCGCGCGTGACTCGTAATCCTGTGAACCGGGTTCGATTCTCGGCGCCGGCGAGGAGCAGTGGGAAGAGTTTCTTTCACCCTGATGCCCCTATTACCTAGCAGTAAATAGATACCTGGAAGTTAGACAGCTGTTACGGGCTGCTTCCTGGGGGGGGGGGGAAGGAGGTGTCATTTCTTTCAATGTTTACTGATGATGCAAAACTTAAGGATTAAGACAGGAGAGTAACGCAAGAGACTGCCAGATGACCTGGACAGTCTCACCATGGCTTCAGAAGTTCATTGTTACCCGTTGTATAAATCCTTTAATAAAACCCTTAAGACAAGAAGTCTCCCAAAACAAGGCAAACGTAGTCCCAGTAATCAAAAATGGGGGTTAGAAAGTAGACACTAAACTACAGATTAGTGTCATTTTCTACAGAATTTTCAAAGTGCTGGAGAAAGTGCTCCACCATCCTCAGGTCGAGAATGGTGGAGCAGCTTGAGAGGATCGACTTTGTGACTAAAAATCAGCATGGATTAAGAAATGGGAAGTCGAGCCTTACAAACTAGAATTTTACGACAAGGTTACCAAAATAAGAGAGGAAAAGAAAGGTTGGATAGATTGTATTTTTTTTTCATGTCAAAATGAAAACGAATAATTTAATTTTGTCATTCTCATGAAAAAAAATTTGACACTGTTCCCCATGTAAGACTGCTATAGAAGATAGAGAACCAGGCTGGAATAACTGGAAAAATAATGAACTGGGTAAGGGAGTACCTGAAGGACAGAAAACAAAGTGTCACAGTAAGAGAGGTGGTTTCAAGCTGGACGAATATAACTAGTGGGGGTCCCACAAGGCTCTATCCTGGGACCAATGCTGTTCCTAATTCATGTCAACGACCTACCTGAGGGAGTGAGATCAGACATGTCAATGTTTGCAAATGATGCAAAGCTGACGAGGAACGTGGAAATAGATGGGGACTTTAGAAGTTACAGAATTTTGACAAATTTTAGAGGTAGTTAAACAAATGGTTTCTGGAATTAAATCCAAACAATTGTAAGATAATAAAGATGGGAGAGGGAGAAAGATCAGAAATCATCTACAACATACGGGGAAAGGAAGCTACAGGAATAAGAGTGAATGTTCTAGGAATGGATATAATTCCAACACTCACACTAGAGGCACACACAAACAGGGTAACATCAGCAACATATGGGACGCTGACAAATACAAGAACATCGCTTAGAAACCTGATCAGGACTCCTTCAAGTCAATCCACACAACATTTTTCCGACCAACACTGGAAGATGCATCACCAGTAAGGAACCCGCAGCGTTTGAACCATAAAGCCAAAACTGAAAACGTACAGAGGTTTGGAACAAGACTGGTGCCAAAGCTAAGTATGGTAAACTACGATCATAGGCTAATGGAACTAAATTTTACAACCCTAGCTGACAGATGGAATAGAGGGAGATATGATCATAACTTACTAGATACTGAAGGGAATAGATAAGATGGACAAAGGATAGATTGTCTACCTTATCAATCCTTAGACAGAGAGTAGAACAAGAGAACACAAGTGGAAGCTGAAACGCAAATGAGCCGAAGTGACGTAAGAAAGTACTCGTACCCCGTACGGGTAATAAACATGTGGAATACTCAAAAAGAGGAAGTTGTGGAAGCCACCTCCATCCACAACTTTAAGGTCCGATTCGACAAAGAATTTGAAAGTCAGAGTAGATAAGTTGAGACGCAACAGGTACAAGGCCAGCAGGCGGGGCATAAAGAGCTAGACCTCACTCCCCTGTAGACACTATTAGGCAAGTACACACACATCAGCTACAAGTACAAAGTTGACTAAAGATTAAAAGTGTTTTTGAAATATAAAACAGGTAATCACTCAGGAAAACTCTCTTCAGCTTGCAGTCGTTGTCTCGTTAAACACAAAGCGAAGCTGGAAAATAAGTCGAAAGGTAAACCTTTAAATTAAGACCAGAGTTTAGAAGTGGCCAGAGCCGATGGAATAACATTTCACCTCACTGGAAGTTAAAAGAACCGAGGACGATGTAATCGCAAAGTTCCAGAATTATCAGAGAAAATAGACACGACAGATAACGAACACTATTTGATGTGGATGGAACGCGAACAACGGAGACATTATATATACCAGTGAACAAATGCAACACGTTATAAAGTGAAGTGGCCGCTGCAGGACCTGTACACAGCCTGGAATGTAGATATGGTAGTGATCCGTACAGTTGATTTCAGAAAAGTTAAAATGCTAGACCAAACCGCTTTAATAAAGCGGTTTGACATCGACAACAGGAGATATTGACGGTTGAGAGGCGGGACCAAAGAGCCAAAGCTCAACCCCCACAAGCACAATTAGGTGAGTACATGATTATGTAAGGGCGTGCTCAACATGCACACTCCGGCTCTCATTCACTGGCAAGATAAAAGCATCACAGATTACCCTCACAAGATCAAAACCCGAGGCGCGCGCCACATAACTTCTCCCTCGTACCTGACCAGGGGCCATAACCACCCGGGGGCCAGATTCACGGAGCAGTTACCCAAGCAGACCAGACCACACACTACAAGGAGAAGGGACGGCGACGTTTCGGTCCGTTCTGGACCATTCTCAAGTCACAATCGACTTGAGAATGGTCCAGGATGACCGAAACGTCGTCGTCCCTTCTCCTTCTAGCGTTGCAGTTACGCAAGTACTTACGAACGTGTACATCTTTCCTCAATCTTTGACGGCTTTGGTTACATTTATTAAACAGTTTACCAGCATGAGAAAATACCAATAACTGTTGTTATTGTTATAAACAGCCTCCTGGTGCTTCGGAGTTCATTAACTGTTTAATAATTGTAAACAAAACCGCCAAAGATTGAGAAGAGGTAACCGGTTCGTAAGTGCTTGGGTAACTGCTTCGTGAATCTGTCCCCTGGTTGGCATTCAAGAGGTGTAGAAGCAAGTAGAGCAAACACTGAATACCTTCCAGAGACAACATTATACCCTTCCTCCTTCCCTCTTCTCTACTTCCCTCACCCCTCCTCCCTCCCTCCAATCTTCTCACTTTCTTCCCTCCAACTCTCTTGATCCTTGTATGATCTCCGAGCATCAAAGCAGCACCAGCGGAGCCATGGAGACCGTATTAATTAAGGCAGCGACGCGGAATCTCAAAAGCTCCAGCACGGAGACCCATCGTAGGGAATATTCTGGTGGACGAAGGTGTGAGAGCGTAATGGGGAAGCGTAGTCCGTTTAGTGTCAACATGCCGTCAGGGGCAGCTGGCACCCCGGGGTACGTCGACTGGCGTCAGGGGCAGCTGGCACCCCGGGGTACGTCGACTGGCGTCAAGGGCAGCTGGCACCCCGGGGTACGTCGACTGCCGTCAGGGGCACCTGGCACCCCGGGGTACGTCGACTGCCGTCAGGGGCAGCTGGCACCACGGGGTACGTCGACTGGCGTCAGGGGCAGCTGGCACCCCGGGGTACGTCGACTGGCGTCAGGGGCAGCTGGCACCCCGGGGTACGTCGACTGCCGTCAGGGGCAGCTGGCACCCCGGGGTACGTCGACTGGCGTCAGGGGCAGCTGGCACCCCGGGGTACGTCGACTGGCGTCAGGGGCAGCTGGCACCCCGGGGTACGTCGACTGCCGTCAGGGGCACCTGGCACCCCGGGGTACGTCGACTGCCGTCAGGGGCAGCTGGCACCACGGGGTACGTCGACTGGCGTCAGGGGCAGCTGGCACCCCGGGGTACGTCGACTGGCGTCAGGGGCAGCTGGCACCCCGGGGTACGTCGACTGCCGTCAGGGGCAGCTGGCACCACGGGGTACGTCGACTGCCGTCAGGGGCAGCTGGCACCACGGGGTACGTCGACTGCCGTCAGGGGCAGCTGGCACCACGGGGTACGTCGACTGCCGTCAGGGGCAGCTGGCACCCCGGGGTACGTCGACTGCCGTCAGGGGCAGCTGGCACCCCGGGGTACGTCGACTGCCGTACATGGTCAACTGTACAACACGACCAAGAGAGTACCAGAGAGAGAGAAAGCGAACAGGAGAAAGTGTACACGAGAGAGAAAGTGTACACGAGAAAGTGTACAAGAGAAAGTGTACAAGAGAGAGAAAGTGTACAAGAGAAAGTGTACAAGAGAGAGTGTACAAGAGAGAAAGTGTACAAGAGAGAAAGTGTACAAGAGAAAGAGTGTACAAGAGAGAAAGTGTACAAGAGAGAAAGTGTACAAGAGAGAAAGTGTACAAGAGAAAGTGTACAAGAGAGAAAGTGTACAAGAGAGAAAGTGTACAAGAGAGAAAGTGTACAAGAGAAAGTGTACAAGAGAAAGAGTGTACAAGAGAGAAAGTGTACAAGAGAGAAAGTGTACAAGAAAGTGTGCAAGAGAGAAAGTGTGCAAGAGAAAGTGTACAAGAGAAAGAGTGTACAAGAGAGAAAGTGTACAAGAGAGAAAGTGTACAAGAGAGAAAGTGTACAAGAGAGAAAGTGTACAGGAGAAAGTGTACAGGAGAAAGTGTACAAGAGAAAGAGTGTACAAGAGAGAAAGTGTACAGGAGAAAGTGTACAAGAAAGTGTACAAGAGAGAAAGTGTACAAGAGAGAAAGTGTACAAGAGAGAAAGTGTACAAGAGAGTGTACAGGAGAAAGTGTACAAGAGAGTGTACAAGAGAAAGTGTACAGGAGAAAGTGTACAAGAGAGAAATTGTACAAGAAAGTGTACAAGAGAGAAAGTGTACAAGAAAGTGTACAAGAGAGAAAGTGTACAGGAGAAAGTGTACAAGAGAGAAAGTGTACAAGAGAGAAAGTACAAGAGAGAAAGTGTACAGGAGAAAGTGTACAAGAAAGTGTACAAGAAAGTGTACAAGAGAGAAAGTGTACAAGAGAGAAAGTGTACAGGAGAAAGTGTACAAGAGAGAAAGTGTACAGGAGAAAGTGTACAAGAGAGAAAGTGTACAAGAGAGAAAGTGTACAAGAGAAAGTGTACAGGAGAAAGAGTGTACAAGAGTGTACAAGAGAAAGTGTACAAGAGAGAAAGTGTACAAGAGAGAAAGTGTACAAGAGAAAGAGTGTACAAGAGAAAGAGTGTACAAGAGAGAAAGTGTACAAGAGAGAAAGTGTACGAGAGAAAGTGTACAGGAGAGAAAGTGTACAAGAGAGAAAGTGTACAGGAGAAAGAGTGTACAAGAGAAAGAGTGTACAAGAGTGTACAAGAGAGAAAGTGTACAAGAGAGAAAGTGTACAAGAGAGAAAGTGTACAAGAGAGAAAGTGTACAAGAAAGTGTACAAGAGAGAAAGTGTACAAGAGAAAGTGTACAAGAGATAAAGTGTACAAGAAAGTGTACAAGAAAGTGTACAAGAGAGAAAGTGTACGAGAGAAAGTGTACAAGAAAGTGTACAAGAAAGTGTACAAGAAAGTGTACAAGATAGAAAGTGTACAAGAGAGAAAGTGTACAGGAGAAAGTGTACAAGAGAGAAAGTGTACAGGAGAAAGTGTACAAGAGAGAAAGTGTACAAGATAGAAAGTGTACAAGAGAGAAAGTGTACAAGAGTGTACAAGAGAGAAAGTGTACAAGAGAGAAAGTGTACAAGAGAGAAAGTGTACAAGAGAGAAAGCGTACAAGAGAGAAAGCGTACAAGAGAGAAAACGTACAAGAGAGAAAGCGTACAAGAGAGAAAGCGTACAAGAGAAAGCATACAAGAGGGAAAGCCTACAAGAGAGAAAGTGTACAAGAGGGAAAGCCTACAAGAGAGAAAGTGTACAAGAGGGAAAGCCTACAAGAGAGAGTGTGACCGAGATAGCGGGGTTAACAGAAAAAAAAAACAGAAAGACAGAAGGCGATGGATGAGAACAATTGTAAGATAGTGAGTGTGGGTAAAAGAGTAAATGAGAGCAAGACAAAGGAAAACACTTGTTACACACATCGAGAGAATTAGACAATGTAAACAGACTTCAACATGGTGTTACGGAAGGAAAATCGTGCCTGACGAACCTACTAGAGTTCTGTGATAAAGTAACAAGAATAACACAAGACTGGGAAGGTTGGGTTGATTGCATATTTCTGGACTGCTAAAAAGCCTTTGATACAGCCTCGGGGGTCTGGTAGCTGAGCGGACAGTGCGCAGTACTCGTAATTCTGTGGCCCGGGTTTGATTCCCGGACCAGGCAGAAACAAATGGGCAAAGTTTCTTTCACCCCTGTTACCTAGCAGTATTATAGACTGTGGGTTGGTTGGTGTTGTCGTCGTTGATCCTTCTCTATGGACAACCCAACCCACAACTCGGCAGAGTGCTTATACTAGGAGATCACCCTTGGCGCTTCTGGCTCTTGGAGAGGGGCTCAACGTCACACGTTTAGGGGATGCGGCTCCAACACTTAGCCTCGTTGTCAAGTGCACACACCCACTCGAGCCGCTGTGACTCCCCACTCTCTCCTTAGGTGATATGATCTCCTCAATCCCCTTTTTGACTTATTAGTATTACCTTTTACCCTGTCCACGGCAGTGGTTCTTGGTTCTTTCTCTCTCTCTCTCCTTCTTTACTACCTCCTGGGAAGCCTCACTAGGACAAGGGCAAACACCAGCAAATTGGGATACATTTACTGGACAAAGCACATTCACGATACATACACACATATAATAATAATGAATCCTATACTCTATAATATCACAATCAGGTTGCACTCCAACACCATCAGAACTCTATTATCAGCTTATCAAGTGGTATCCTATCTCCTGGTTCACCACCTGATACTATCACCCTCCTCAAGTTGATCAAGTCTACATACGCTGTTGCACTATCAGCAAGATAATGTATATATAGAAAACCAGCATTTGAATGCAATAACATATATCAGTATAAATGTTCATTGATACACAACAATGATTAATCGATCAATATCAGTCCTAGAACGCATACATCTGTAGGTAATCCAGCCTACGACCGTAACTCTAAACTTCAGTACAAAAAACTCCTTGACATAAGAATGCCAACAGTCACTCACCTCTCACTGCGTCTTGCACGCTAATGACAACCAAACACTATCAACTCCCTATAAGTAATCCACCAGAACTTCCCCTTCCACCTCTGGAAGTTCACTACCCTAATATCCTTAGATTCTTCCGGGCTTCACTACCAGGATCCTCTGCAGCTCCTCCAGGCTACTATCATGAAGTTTCCTTGAGCAACTACGGTGCTTCACCCTTCTGCTAGGGTCCTCCACAGCTCTCTTGGCTGCTACACCATGAAGTTTCCCCGAGCCACTATGGTGCTTCTCCACCTCTACAGAAGCACGTGACACTCCTCTTCACTGCTGCTTCTCCTCACAGCTCGAGGTCCTCTGCTCCACTACCTTGGAGTCTCATCAGCTACTTCATCTGCTGGCTTCGAAGTTCTCAGCAACTTCTTCCCCAAAGAACAAACCTGCAACCCATCGACACTCCAATAAAATGTTCCCCTTTAACACATAAACAAAAAATATTCACACAATGTTTGCCTCAAACCTCTATCTGTTCTCTACATACAGTGAGAGTGGACTCCCCCGTTTTGGGCGGGTCCATACTCCACCTCGACTGGCGGCGGTCCTCACTCGCTGGGAGGGTCTTCCTCCGTCAGGAGCCGGGCTCCCTCAGTCGTCCGTCAGAGCTCAGAGGGGACGGACGTCGCTCCGTGCTCCTCCCTCTTCACTCTCCTATTTCAGGCCTTCTGCCTTATTAAAACATGTCTAACTTATAAATAAACATCGCTACTGTCGCTGGGCACACGACCAACTACAAGCAATCACTATGAACTGGCGTATATCGTGCTTACCACAGATTAACTGATCGAGGGCGCTTTCCCTCTGACGGCGTCTGGTCAGGGCGCTCCACACAGCCCACGAAAATGCCTCTGAGCAGCTTATTAAACTCTCCTCGCCGTCCAAGACTTGACACCACAACGTTCTCAGCTCAATTCCACAGCTGGCACGTCTGCACACTTCTCTTCTCTTAGAGATATATCACTAGGGGTTCCCTTCTGGCGGGAGCTCAAACGGAGCGCGGCTTCCCCCTGCGATGTCTGGCACTCAAGTGAGGTCAAGGTCCTCCGGAAGCGAGCCTCACGCCTCCAGCAAAATGTCCACATCTCCTCGCCAGTCATTTATCTGCTTTCTTCTTCATTGCCCATAATCTCAAACTGTTATACATATCCAAGCAACTATTTTACATATGGGTTATCACCTCAATATTTGCTAGACCTTCTAGTTAGGTCAGGCTTGATGAATAACTCTCAAGGAGGGAGACTCGTTTCTCCTGTAGGCTGAGATCATAACAGCAGTAAATAGGTATCTGGGAGTTAGACAGCTGTTACGAAGCTGCTTTCTGGGGGTGTCTGTTTGTGTGGGGAAAAAAACATTAGTAGTTAGTTACAGTTGATAGACAGTTGAGAGGCGGACCGAAAGAGCAGAGCTCAACCCCACAAAAACAAATAGGTAAATACAAACAGGTAAATACAGCACGGCACAGTTGATCACTACGCAAACTCGAGAAGGCAGGTGGGAGTAAGCGGAAAAGCACTTTTTTTTTATTTATATACACAAGAGTTCTTGCATTCTTGTAAGAACTCGAACCACTAGTACGCATAGTGTTTCGGGCAGGTCCTTAATCCTATGTTCCCTAGGATACAACCCTCGCGAAAAATCGTTTAAGAACCAGGTACTCATTTTACTGTTGAGTTAAACAGAGGCTACAGTTAAGGATTTGTGCTCAGTAAATCCTCCCCGGCCAGGATACGAACCTTGGCCAAAGCGCTGGCAGAACGTCTTAACCACTTCACCATGGAGACTGGTAAACATGAAAATCATGGGCTTTTAACATGGGTAAAAAAACTGCTGAGCAGACAAGAGCTAGAGTCACAGTGAGGGGCGAGAAGTCAGACAGGCGTAGATTAACAAGAGTAGGGAAAAACGTGACGTAGACCGTCCCCTCCACCTGACAGATGGTGCAAGTGGATGCACCAGCTGCCAGGTGAAGGGGACGTTCTACATCTGAGGGTGTGTGGACTCTAGCTCTGATCCCCTGGAGAGTGTGAGAGCCAATGGGGAGTGAGGAGGAGGGGGAGTGGGGAGGGAGAAGAAGGGAGGAGTGATGTGGAAGAGTAATTGATGGAAGAGAAAGTGGAAGAGTGAGAAACAAATCAACGTGAAGTAAACCCCTCATGTCATTGCATCAGGCGCGCGCCCCGTTCACGTTGTGCGTCGACCAGTCAGGGGACAGAAGAGGGGAGCACCTCCCCTACATTGGTGTGTCGGTCTCCTAGGTGAGTGTGTGAGAGCCAGTCAGACAGGACCATTATCAAGCTTCTCCCTTTCATGATCTCCTGGGTGAAAGTGTGAGCCAATCAAGCTCCTCCTCCCTTTTCTCCTCAGTGTGTGTGTATGGAGAGGGGGAGACGGAGGAGTCTCCAGCCTTCAGGAGAGAGAGTATATCTCCTCGGGATAGTAGGAGGACAATCGTCTTGAGCCTGGCAATGAACTTTACAAGGTGAGGAGCCTGTTGCACACACACCTTCCCTCTATGACGGAGTCCTTAGCACTGAGGTAAAGCTAACGAGGATCACGAGGTATAGAGCTTTCCGCGCATGTGCAGACCCCACAGGGAGAGAGAGAGAGATACAGACAGACAAAGAAAGAGAGCGAGAGATTATTTCTATTTGATTATGTTTTCTTTTAATTAAATAATTTAGTGAATTTACATTTTGTAACATGTGTTCATATATTGATCATTATTACTTACATATTGCATCATTATATGTATAAATGATCATTATTACTTGTATATTGCATCATTATATGTGAATAAATGAACACTTCTAATATATTGCATCATTATATGTGTATAAAAGATCATTATTATATATATTGCATCATTATATGTGAATATATGATATTTATTATTTATATATTGCATCAATTAATGTGTAAATGATCATAATTACTTATGTATATTGTATCATTATGTTTGTATGTTTGTTCTTGATACAATATATTTATTATGTGAATATGTCATTTTACTATATATACTGAATAATTATGTGTGTGTATATATATATATATATATATATATATATATATATATATATATATATATATATATATATATATATATATATATATTGCTATTATTTACTTAAAAATTGCAATTCTAAAAAAATTATATATTTGATTTGATTATATTAGCTTATCAAACATTTAGTAACGATCTCTTAGTACAATTTTTTAAGGTGCATTTCCTCATTGTAAATATGTGAGCCAACAGTACACTCCATGTTGCAGTGTTATCATTGTGCACTCCATGTTGCAGTGTTATCATTGTGCACTCCATGTTGCAGTGTTATCATTGTGCACTCCATGTTGCAGTGTTATCATTGTGCACTCCATGTTGCAGTGTTATCATTGTGCACTCCATGTTGCAGTGTTATCATTGCAACATGGGTGTACACTGATATCTGTGTGTACCCATGTTGAAGTGTTATCAGTGTGCACCCGTGTTGCAGTGTTATCAGTGTGCAATAATATTGCAATGTTGAAACAGAACCCAGCTTTTACCTCTTATTCCTGGTTAATGCTAGCCAGTAATTAATACACTGAAGTTCACCAGAGTTCTTACTGTAACCTCCAGTGAGGCCTTGTAAACCTTGCCGTGTGATCGCCTGGGTACCACAAATCAAGGACGTGGTACATCTCAGCTACAAGCAAACACTGAGAGACTTGACTGTTCCCACCATCTAACCCGAAAACTTCTGATATTATGCTAATTAACTGCGGGAAAAGGCTAGTCAATTCCACATATATCCAAGAATGTGGATCCCCAGTTATTTGAAAGAGAGGGATGAATTTACTTTAAATGTGGCTTAACTAATTTACAAAGAAATTTACAATAGAAATCACTTCAATAACTATTTATTACACAAAATTTATATAAACAACACTCCCAAATTGAAATCTATTCCTAACTAGAGGCAATGTGTTGACTAATATAACTGGTATTTAACTCACGGTTGACTCTACCGTGAATACACCCAACTGCCTTTGCCGAAATGTTACTGCCTCTGGGAGTGGCCCTCTGTACTCACCTAATTGTGCTTGTGGGGGTTGAGCTTTGTCTCTTTGGTCCCGCCTCTCAACTGTCAATCAACTGGTGTACAGGTTCCTGAGCCTACTGAGCTCTTTCATATCTACATTTGAAACTGTGTATGGAGTCAGCCTCCACCACATCACTGCCTAATGCATTCCACCTGTTAACTACTCTGAAACTGAAAGAATCTTTCTAACGTCTCTGTGGCTCAACTGGGTACCAAGTTTCCACCTGTGTCCCCTTGTTCGCGTCCCACCTGTGCTGAAGAGTTTGTCTTTGTCCACCTTGTCAATTCCCCTGAGCATTTTGTAGGTGGTTATCAAGTCTCCCTTTACTCTTCTGTTTTCCAGGGACGTGAGGTTCAGTTCCTTTAACCATTCCTCGTAACTCATTCCTCTCAGTTCCGGGACAGTGTCCGGGACACTCAGTTCTGTGTCCACTGACCCCCTGATTCCACACAGGTTAAAACTCCATCTGACCTCCCACAAGCAAGGTGACCTTGACTGGTTGCCAAACTAAATTTCAAGCATAATTAAAGCTACCCATATACACTTGATCACTTAAGGTGACTGGCTTCCCATTTAAACTGATGATAGATTTCATTGAGACTTGAGCAAGGTTGATTAATAACTGCAATACTGAATCATACTAGAATTTCTCTAATTTAAATGAACTAACAAACATGTTGGTCGGTAACCACTTGCCGCCACCACCACGTGGCTGAGAGCGCGTCCGGCCTCTCGGCTGAGAGCGCGTCCGGCCTCTCGGCTGAGCGCGCGTCCGGCCTCTCGGCTGAGCGCGCGTCCGGCCTCTCGGCTGAGCGCGCGTCCGGCCTCTCGGCTGAGCGCGCGTCCGGCCTCTCGGCTGAGCGCGCGTCCGGCCTCTCGGCTGAGCGCGCGTCCGGCCTCTCGGCTGAGCGCGCGTCCGGCCTCTCGGCTGAGCGCGCGTCCGGCCTCTCGGCTGAGCGCGCGTCCGGCCTCTCGGCTGAGCGCGCGTCCGGCCTCTCGGCTGAGCGCGCGTCCGGCCTCTCGGCTGAGCGCGCGTCCGGCCTCTCGGCTGAGAGCGCGTCCGGCCTCTCGGCTGAGAGCGCGTCCGGCCTCTCGGCTGAGAGCGCGTCCGGCCTCTCGGCTGAGAGCGCGTCCGGCCTCTCGGCTGAGAGCGCGTCCGGCCTCTCGGCTGAGAGCGCGTCCGGCCTCTCGGCTGAGAGCGCGTCCGGCCTCTCGGCTGAGAGCGCGTCCGGCCTCTCGGCTGAGAGCGCGTCCGGCCTCTCGGCTGAGAGCGCGTCCGGCCTCTCGGCTGAGAGCGCGTCCGGCCTCTCGGCTGAGAGCGCGTCCGGCCTCTCGGCTGAGAGCGCGTCCGGCCTCTCGGCTGAGAGCGCGTCCGGCCTCTCGGCTGAGAGCGCGTCCGGCCTCTCGGCTGAGAGCGCGTCCGGCCTCTCGGCTGAGAGCGCGTCCGGCCTCTCGGCTGAGAGCGCGTCCGGCCTCTCGGCTGAGAGCGCGTCCGGCCTCTCGGCTGAGAGCGCGTCCGGCCTCTCGGCTGAGAGCGCGTCCGGCCTCTCGGCTGAGAGCGCGTCCGGCCTCTCGGCTGAGAGCGCGTCCGGCCTCTCGGCTGAGAGCGCGTCCGGCCTCTCGGCTGAGAGCGCGTCCGGCCTCTCGGCTGAGAGCGCGTCCGGCCTCTCGGCTGAGAGCGCGTCCGGCCTCTCGGCTGAGAGCGCGTCCGGCCTCTCGGCTGAGAGCGCGTCCGGCCTCTCGGCTGAGAGCGCGTCCGGCCTCTCGGCTGAGAGCGCGTCCGGCCTCTCGGCTGAGAGCGCGTCCGGCCTCTCGGCTGAGAGCGCGTCCGGCCTCTCGGCTGAGAGCGCGTCCGGCCTCTCGGCTGAGAGCGCGTCCGGCCTCTCGGCTGAGAGCGCGTCCGGCCTCTCGGCTGAGAGCGCGTCCGGCCTCTCGGCTGAGAGCGCGTCCGGCCTCTCGGCTGAGAGCGCGTCCGGCCTCTCGGCTGAGAGCGCGTCCGGCCTCTCGGCTGAGAGCGCGTCCGGCCTCTCGGCTGAGAGCGCGTCCGGCCTCTCGGCTGAGAGCGCGTCCGGCCTCTCGGCTGAGAGCGCGTCCGGCCTCTCGGCTGAGAGCGCGTCCGGCCTCTCGGCTGAGAGCGCGTCCGGCCTCTCGGCTGAGAGCGCGTCCGGCCTCTCGGCTGAGAGCGCGTCCGGCCTCTCGGCTGAGAGCGCGTCCGGCCTCTCGGCTGAGAGCGCGTCCGGCCTCTCGGCTGAGAGCGCGTCCGGCCTCTCGGCTGAGAGCGCGTCCGGCCTCTCGGCTGAGAGCGCGTCCGGCCTCTCGGCTGAGAGCGCGTCCGGCCTCTCGGCTGAGAGCGCGTCCGGCCTCTCGGCTGAGAGCGCGTCCGGCCTCTCGGCTGAGAGCGCGTCCGGCCTCTCGGCTGAGAGCGCGTCCGGCCTCTCGGCTGAGAGCGCGTCCGGCCTCTCGGCTGAGAGCGCGTCCGGCCTCTCGGCTGAGAGCGCGTCCGGCCTCTCGGCTGAGAGCGCGTCCGGCCTCTCGGCTGAGAGCGCGTCCGGCCTCTCGGCTGAGAGCGCGTCCGGCCTCTCGGCTGAGAGCGCGTCCGGCCTCTCGGCTGAGAGCGCGTCCGGCCTCTCGGCTGAGAGCGCGTCCGGCCTCTCGGCTGAGAGCGCGTCCGGCCTCTCGGCTGAGAGCGCGTCCGGCCTCTCGGCTGAGAGCGCGTCCGGCCTCTCGGCTGAGAGCGCGTCCGGCCTCTCGGCTGAGAGCGCGTCCGGCCTCTCGGCTGAGAGCGCGTCCGGCCTCTCGGCTGAGAGCGCGTCCGGCCTCTCGGCTGAGAGCGCGTCCGGCCTCTCGGCTGAGAGCGCGTCCGGCCTCTCGGCTGAGAGCGCGTCCGGCCTCTCGGCTGAGAGCGCGTCCGGCCTCTCGGCTGAGAGCGCGTCCGGCCTCTCGGCTGAGAGCGCGTCCGGCCTCTCGGCTGAGAGCGCGTCCGGCCTCTCGGCTGAGAGCGCGTCCGGCCTCTCGGCTGAGAGCGCGTCCGGCCTCTCGGCTGAGAGCGCGTCCGGCCTCTCGGCTGAGAGCGCGTCCGGCCCTCTCGGCTGAGAGCGCGTCCGGCCTCTCGGCTGAGAGCGCGTCCGGCCTCTCGGCTGAGAGCGCGTCCGGCCTCTCGGCTGAGAGCGCGTCCGGCCTCTCGGCTGAGAGCGCGTCCGGCCTCTCGGCTGAGAGCGCGTCCGGCCTCTCGGCTGAGAGCGCGTCCGGCCTCTCGGCTGAGAGCGCGTCCGGCCTCTCGGCTGAGAGCGCGTCCGGCCTCTCGGCTGAGAGCGCGTCCGGCCTCTCGGCTGAGAGCGCGTCCGGCCTCTCGGCTGAGAGCGCGTCCGGCCTCTCGGCTGAGAGCGCGTCCGGCCTCTCGGCTGAGAGCGCGTCCGGCCTCTCGGCTGAGAGCGCGTCCGGCCTCTCGGCTGAGAGCGCGTCCGGCCTCTCGGCTGAGAGCGCGTCCGGCCTCTCGGCTGAGAGCGCGTCCGGCCTCTCGGCTGAGAGCGCGTCCGGCCTCTCGGCTGAGAGCGCGTCCGGCCTCTCGGCTGAGAGCGCGTCCGGCCTCTCGGCTGAGAGCGCGTCCGGCCTCTCGGCTGAGAGCGCGTCCGGCCTCTCGGCTGAGAGCGCGTCCGGCCTCTCGGCTGAGAGCGCGTCCGGCCTCTCGGCTGAGAGCGCGTCCGGCCTCTCGGCTGAGAGCGCGTCCGGCCTCTCGGCTGAGAGCGCGTCCGGCCTCTCGGCTGAGAGCGCGTCCGGCCTCTCGGCTGAGAGCGCGTCCGGCCTCTCGGCTGAGAGCGCGTCCGGCCTCTCGGCTGAGAGCGCGTCCGGCCTCTCGGCTGAGAGCGCGTCCGGCCTCTCGGCTGAGAGCGCGTCCGGCCTCTCGGCTGAGAGCGCGTCCGGCCTCTCGGCTGAGAGCGCGTCCGGCCTCTCGGCTGAGAGCGCGTCCGGCCTCTCGGCTGAGAGCGCGTCCGGCCTCTCGGCTGAGAGCGCGTCCGGCCTCTCGGCTGAGAGCGCGTCCGGCCTCTCGGCTGAGAGCGCGTCCGGCCTCTCGGCTGAGAGCGCGTCCGGCCTCTCGGCTGAGAGCGAGGCCAGCCTCTCAGCTGACAACCAAGTTCCCATCTTCTAAATGAATCCTCTACACTTGTCCCAGCATCACGTTAGAAGGACTACAACATATTCCTGTCTTTGTGAGTAGCTTGGAGCAAGTCAACGATATATAATACTCTGAAGACTAAGTAATACTCTTTCACGTGGCACATTAACCAAGATGGAGTCTTAGAGTAGAAGAGGTGGGGGGGGGGGGGGGGTGAGGTGAGGGTGCCTGCTACACTAGTGACCTGCCAAGATCAGTGTGGCTACTGTGACTAAGGGAGCCGGTCGGCCGAGCGGACAGCACGCTGGACTTGTGATCCTGTGGTCCTGGGTTCGACCCCAGGCGCCGGCGAGAAACAATGGGCAAAGTTTCTTTCACTCTATGACCCTGTTACCTAGCAGTAAAATAGGTACCTGGGTGTTAGTCAGCTGTCACGGGCTGCTTCCTGGGGGTGGAGGCCTGGTCCAGGACCGGGCCGCGGGGACACTAAAGCCCCGAAATCATCTCAAGATAACCTCGCAAGTCACGCCGCTCTGTGTACTAAATTCTTGGCTGATAATCATACCTGCCTACATATTTCTTCACTCCTTCCTTCCTTCTTTCAACCTTCAATTAAGGAGTACACATTATCTATTCTTTAAAAGGGCAACCTCAAGATGGAACTCTATATGGAACACTTCACGTGACAACATCTTTAATCCTGTCCTCAGACGTGTTCTCTCACAGCCGGTCGTGTCCTACCCCCGTCCCTCCATACTGCTGGCATGAACACCTACATTTAAAATTAACCAATGTATTTGACAAGAACACACAACTATGCACAGTAAAGCTGTTATAATGTTATCAGTGTGCTCTGTTGATGCTGTGTTATCAGTGTGCAATAATGGTGCAATATTATTTGTGTGCTCTGATGTTCGAATGTCTTAATTGTGCGCTCGCGTGGCAGTGTTGTGTTGCAAACTGCTAACGCATCCACATTTCATATAAATGTTACCAAACTAATTGTTAGTAAACCTTAATATCAGAAACAATGACAAAATCCGTTGGAGCCGTGATGAGAATTGGAACCCATGCTCTGGGTACTCCCAAGCACACGCCCAGGACACGACATGGCCAAAGAATTGCAACCTGGGGTTCTACTGAACCCACGAGGGTTCCTGAGGCTCTACTGAAGCTGAGGCAGGGTTTCACACCCCTCCTCCCTCATGCACGTCAATGGACGCCAGAGCCAGAGTGTTGACAAACACATAAAACATGTTCAGGCACATCGTTACAGACAGGCTACTCCTTAATCCAAAATGCTGCCAAATTCACTCGTGTTCCCCAAAAAGTTTACGTTAATCTCGTAGGCGATACAATCATACTTTACTAACTACACCTGTTATAGGGCAAAATTATAGTAAACTTTCCAAATTCTGATTTCAAATTCAATGGTTCACGGTTAACCGTTTCAGAACCATTTGATTATATCCATTGATGCCTTGATATCAACTAAGCCGTTTCATCAGATGTTATGCTACTAGACAAGCTGTCAACAGACAAGCTGTCATCAGGCAGGCTGTCATCAGGCAGGCTGTCAACAGGCAAGCTTTCTATCGGTTGCCTTGGTATCAGACGGGCTCCAAAGCCACTCTCGTCTGATATAATGATACTAGACTAAATCTCTTCATAATCTATATCGAGAAATAATGTTAGTGGCCATTTTTTTAATAAAATTCAATGTTACCACACGAACTGGTTACGACACTCTTGTCTCGGGGGACAGGCAGCCATCGTATATACACATGTTAGGCTTATATCAAAGTCCCCCCCCTAGGTCGAATTACTGAACCCACAACAAACTAACTCCTGGCTCCGTGCTGACTGCTAGGTCAACAAGGGCATTAGTAGAGAGGAAACGCGCCTAACCATTTCTGTTCCGCCCGGGATTCGAACCCGGAATGAGAGTTCTAGAGTCTCGTTCATTCTCGATATAAAGCTATCAATATAAAAATAATACATATAAATCATATAAATATAAAGATAGTAGATATAAATGTTATTAATATAAAAATAATACATATAAATGTTATCAATATAAGGATAGTAGATATGAACGTTATCAATACAAGGATAATAGATACAAATCTTATCAATATAAGATTAAAGGATACAACTGATATTTCAACAAATGTTATATGATACAATGTTACAAAATTCGTGTCAGCAACATTTGCACCAGATTCAACGTTAGAATCAACGTAACAAGATACAGTGGTTCAAAGTTTGCTGTATTATCGAAACCATTTTTCCAAACGCAATAACTCGAGTTCCGGGATACAATTGCGCCAGATATAATGTTGCCAAATCAAATTTTACGAGACAGTATTGCAAAATACAACATTTTCTGAACGTTACATAATGCAATGGTAAATTATACAATAGTTTACCGGGACTGATACAATATGTGCAGATACCACAATATATCGCACAGTTCTACAGATTACACTGATACTAAAACTTTTTTATTGCAATAATTTTATCGTTGTTTTTATAAATGAAAATGTCATATAAAAAAATGAACTGGTGTCAAAAATACGAATACATGATAATGTTATTTTTTTTCAGACGAACGCTTCGCAGCGGTGACCTATTGTCGCAGCGGTGACCTATTGTCGCAGCGGTGACCTAGTGTCGCAGCGGTGACCTATTGTCGCAGCGGTGACCTATTGTCGCAGCGGTGACCTATTGTCGCAGCGGTGACCTATTGTCGCAGCGGTGACCTAGTGTCGCAGCGGTGACCTATTGTCGCAGCGGTGACCTATTGTCGCAGCGGTGACCTATTGTCGCAGCGGTGACCTATTGTCGCAGCAGTGACCTATTGTCGCAGCGGTGACCTATTGTCGCAGCCCTGACCTATTGTCGCAGCCCTGACCTATTGTCGCAGCGCTGACCTATTGTCGCAGCGGTGACCTATTGTCGCAGCGGTGACCTATTGTCGCAGCGGTGACCTATTGTCGCAGCGGTGACCTATTGTCGCAGCCCTGACCTATTGTCGCAGCGGTGACCTATTGTCGCAGCGGTGACCTATTGTCGCAGCCCTGACCTATTGTCGCAGCGGTGACCTATTGTCGCAGCCCTGACCTATTGTCGCAGCCCTGACCTATTGTCGCAGCGGTGACCTATTGTCACAGCGGTGACCTATTGTCGCAGCGGTGACTTATTCTCACTGCCCTGACCTATTGTCGCAGCCCTGACCTATTGTCGCAGCCCTGACCTATTGTCGCAGCCCTGACCTATTGTCACTGCCCTGACCTATTGTCGCAGCCCTGACCTATTGTCACAGCCCTGACCTATTGTCACTGCCCTGACCTATTGTCGCAGCCCTGACCTATTGTCGCAGCCCTGACCTATTGTCGCAGTCCTGACCTACTGTCGCAGCCCTGACCTATTGTCGCAGCCCTGACCTATTGTCGCAGCCCTGACCTATTGTCGCAGCCCTGACCTATCGTCGCAGCCCTGACCTATTGTCGCAGCCCTGACCTATCGTCGCAGCCCTGACCTATTGTCGCAGCCCTGACCTACTGTCGCAGCCCTGACCTACTGTCGCAGCCCTGACCTATCGTCGCAGCCCTGACCTATCGTCGCAGCCCTGACCTATTGTCGCAGCCCTGACCTATTGTTGCAGCCCTGACCTATTGTCGCAGCCCTGACCTACTGTCGCAGCCCTGACCTACTGTCGCAGCCCTGACCTATCGTCGCAGCGCTGACCTATCGTCGCAGCCCTGACCTAGTGTCGCAGCCCTGACCTATTGTCGCAGCCCTGACCTATTGTTGCAGCCCTGACCTATTGTTGCATCCCTGACCTATTGTCGCAGCCCTGACCTATCGTCGCAGCGCTGACCTATTGTCGCAGCCCTGACCTAGTGTCGCAGCCCTGACCTAGTGTCGCAGCGCTGACCTATCGTCGCAGCGCTGACCTAGTGTCGCAGCGCTGACCTATCGTCGCAGCGCTGACCTATTGTCGCAGCACGTGTTGATAATACAAGTGGCCACCCTATGTCAACCCTGCAACGTTGCCATGTTTGTTCAAATTCCTCCATGTCTTGGTTGCATGTCATATATGTTTATGGATGTCAGGTGTGTACTTCTAACACCTGTTTATATGTTAACACCTGTTTATATGTTAATAAACATTATTATTAATATTTATTATTAATATTTGTTTATATATAAAACATTTCTTCATACTTGAGCTTTTTCATGTATGATAATACTGTGTATATTACTGAGTATGATATTTGTTTATGCATTTCTACCGCTTAGATGCTACGATAATTTATATATAAATTGTGTGTATGTAAATTTGACAAATTATTATATAATTCAAAATTAGTTAATATATATGAGAGTTGCTATCTTATAATAAATAATATAATTTTTTTGTACTTTATACCCAGATTAATTATTGAAATTATACTGCCATTGGACATTTATTTTTTTTATAAAAGTTTATCATTGACAAATGATTTGGGTTGATACAAGTTTAAAGTGGGGCTAATTTATTTATTTACAAAAATGTATTCATTTTCTCAGTGACAGGCAGCCTGTCTGTATGTATATATTTGTATACTTAGACAGCTGTCGTTCCTTTAGGCATATTTAGTTATATATGACCGCATTGCTGACGTTGGTGATCTTATACTATAAGTTATATATATGTTTCTATCTTCTTATCCTCGGGATAAAGAGTAATCAAGTTACGGAAATTCATAGTAAAGGAATTTTAATGGTTATTAAAGGGAATATTTTCTACAACGTTTCGTTCCACTCTGGATCATCATCTTGTAGAGTGAATATACAAGGTGCAAATTTATCTTAAATACATATGTGAAATATGTGAAGTTGTGTGGGGAGTAATCAGGTCAAGTAATCACCTCATTACCTCGATATATACCTAACGTGTATGCATACACTCTGGCTACCTGTCCCCCGACACAATGCATTCTTATAATTATTACAAGACAAATTTGTCGGAAAGATTAATATTTAACGAAAACTGGGTTTGCTAAGCAGCTCTAGTCCCAACCCCTTGTGTTGTTGCCTGTGGTTAAGGTCAGAGAGCATTAACGTGTACTGAAGGTTAATGCATAACATCAAAGTGACTGTCTCCTGAGACACTCTCAATAAGTCTTACTCCTGGGAGTGCGAGTGTATTGTGCTTAAAATGGATAAAGTCGAGGCACTGCAAGGGGCGGGTTATGGTGAGATCTGTGGTGGACTAAAATGAAATAAATTTCAATGAGTTTCCTGTGCATCAGTTTGGGTTTATGTTGACCAACCGCCACGGCAGTCAAGTGATGGAGGCAAACACCCTGGGGGCCCCGGGCCTCGCTGGTGTCAACACTGGATATGTCTAAGGCCGCCCGGGAGCACAATACACTGGTCCCATATATATTACTAAGACAAGCAAGCTAAAGTCCCATGTAAAGTACCATGGGACAGCCACGTGACAGTGGGCAGGGAGGAAGTGGGATTGAGGGAAGGGCGTGAATTGGCAAGGAGGGAAGGAGGGGGTGAGGGAAGGTTATATATGGGTAGGGAGGAAAGTAGGGGGTGGGAAGGCCGTGAATGGGTAGGGAGGAAGGGAGGGCATGTGGGAAAGGGTGTGTATAAGCAGGGAGGATGGGAGGGGAGTGTGGGAAGGGTGTGTGTGTGTGTATAAGCAGCAAGGGAATGAGGGGGAGTGGGAAAGAGCATGTGCTCCGGAGAGACCCGAGCACCGCCGGCTACCCCATCTAGTTGCCATTATAATTGAATAACAATTATTTTTATTTAAAAAATTAAGATTTGTTTTTATTTTATTAAAAATATTATATGCCAATTATTTAAATATTTTAGATGTTCATATGTGTTACAATTATACATTTTTTATAATTAATAAGTTATGAATATTGCTAGTCTTATTAATTATATACAAAATGTTATAATTGTGAAGATATGACAATAATCTGGCAACAGTTAATATTTGACAAATTTTAATATTTAATAATTATGTATATATTACAGCTGTAATTATCAGTATATATTACAGCTCTTGTTAAATATTTAAAATATTTTTATATTTTCAAAATTATGGAATCTGACAATTGTAGAAAGTTGTTTTACCAAACAATCTCATTTGCGTTTTTTCTTGAACGCGAATTTTCATTCTCCAATTTTTAAACTCTCTCTCCAAGTCCTGTGTTATATGTGTGGGATGGTTCATTGATGGTGTGGGGTGGTTCATTGATGGTGTGGGGTGGTTGATTGATGGTGTGGGGTGGTTCATTGATGGTGTGGGGTGGTTGATTGATGGTGTGGGGTGGTTGATTGATGGTTTGTGTGGGGTGGTTGATTGATGGTGTGGGGTGGTTGATTGATGGTGTGGGGTGGTTGATTGATGGTGTGGGGTGGTTGATTGATGGTGTGGGGTGGTTGATTGATGGTTTGTGTGGGGTGGTTCATTGATGGTGTGGGGTGGTTCATTGATGGTTTGGGGTGGTTCATTAATGGTTTGTGTGGGGTGGTTCATTGATGGTTTGTGTGGGGTGGTTCATTGATGGTTTGGGGTGGTTGATTGATGGTGTGGGGTGGTTCATTCATGGTTTGGGGTGGTTCATTGATGGTTTGTGTGGGATGGTTCATTGATGGTTTGTGTGGGGTGGTTCATTGATGGTTTGTGTGGGGTGGTTCATTGATGGTTTGTGTGGGGTGGTTCGTTGGTGTGGGGTGGTTCATTGATGGTGTGGGGTGGTTCATTGATGGTTTGGGGTGGTTCATTAATGGTTTGTGTGGGGTGGTTCGTTGATGGTTTGTGTGGGGTGGTTCATTGATGGTTTGGGGTGGTTGATTGATGGTGTGGGATGGTTCATTGATGGTTTGTGTGGGATGGTTCATTGATGGTTTGTGTGGGATGGTTCATTGATGGTGTGGGATGGTTCATTGATGGTGTGGGATGGTTCATTGATGGTTTGGGGTGGTTGATTGATGGTGTGGGATGGTTCATTGATGGTTTGTGTGGGGTGGTTCATTGATGGTTTGTGTGGGATGGTTCATTGATGGTGTGGGATGGTTCATTGATGGTGTGGGATGGTTCATTGATGGTGTGGGATGGTTCATTGATGGTGTGGGGTGGTTCATTGATGGTGTGGGGTGGTTCATTGATGGTTTGTGTGGGGTGGTTCATTGATGGTTTATGTACAACCCGTCCTCTTAAAAATAACGTCACTTTTCGCTCGTATGCGCGCTATGGCCAAATTTGGACGTAATTTGAAATGAAATCGACTCACAAAAGTGACGTTCTGTTCCGTTTTGTTTGAGTCGTCCGGCTTACTCGGACAGCTTAGAAGAGGCAACTTTCCATTAACGTTTTTCATAACGTTTTGAAACTTTATGAGAATTTCCTGCCCACCTAACCTATCGGAGGACCCTTAACTTACTGTTGTTGAAAAAAAAAATCTCAAATTTATTTTCATTTTTTTTTTCATTTTCCAATTACGTCCATATTCGGCCATACGGACAAACGGCCAAAAGCGACGTGACAGGTTGACTCACGGGTGGTTCATGGATGGTTTGTGTGGGATGGTTCTTTGACGGTTTGTGAGACCACCCTGGACCACCTCTGGCTCCACCCTGGACCATCCTGGAACTCCCTGGCTCCACCCTGGACCACCCTGGACCACCCTGGCTCCACCCTGGACCACCCTGGATCCACGCTGGGCCATCCTGGCTCCACTCTGGACCATCACTGGACACCCTGGCTCCATCCTGGACCACCCAGGACCACCCAAGACCATCCTGGACCACCCTGGCTCCACGCTGGGCCACCGTGAACCACCGTGGACCACCCCTGGACCACCTTGGCTCCACACTGGACCGCCCTGGACCACCCTGGCTCCACGCTGGGCCACCGTGAACCACCGTGAATCATCCCTGGACCACCCTGGCTCCACACTGGGCCACCCTGGACCACCCTGGACCACCCAGGACCGCCCAGGACCACCCTGGACCACCCTGGCTCCACCCTGGACCACCCTGGATCCACGCTGGGCCATCCTGGCTCCACTCTGGACCACCCCTGGACACCCTGGCTCCACCCAGGACCACCCTGGACACCCTGGCTCCACCCAGGACCACCCAGGACCACCCAAGACCACCCTGGACCACCCAGGACCACCCAAGACCACCCTGGACCACCCAGGACCACCCAAGACCACCCTGGACCACCCTGGCTCCACGCTGGGCCACCGTGGACCACCGTGAACCATTCCTGGACCACCCTGGCTCCACACTGGGCCACCCTGGACACCCTGGCTCCATCCTGGACCACCCAGGACCACCCTGGAACCCTCTGGACACCCTGGCTCCATCCTGGACCACCCAAGACCACCCTGGACCACCCAGGACCACCCTGGCTCCACACTGGGCCACCGTATACCACCCGGGACACCCTGTCTCCACCCTTGACCACCCAGGACCACCCTGGACCACCGTGGACCACCGTGGACCACCGTGGACCACCCTGGACCATCCGTGGACCAACCTGAACAACCCTGGACCACCCTGGACCATCCGTGGACCAACCTGAACAACCCTGGACCACCCTCAACACACACCTGACATGTTCTCTCAGGGCCATCAATACCTGTATTAACTCTGCAGACAACTCAACCCCTTCCTCTCAGTAAATTTAATTCCGCGGCTTTGTGCCCCACACACACACACTCACACACACACACACACACACACACACACACACACACACACACACACACACACACACACACACACTCACACACACACACACACACACACTGGCTATCTATGTGAGAGCTGAGCGTAACCCTGAACCTTAATATACGAACAGTTGGGTATGTTTTATCTCGTCATTTCTGCTCCCTAGAGTCCTGGTCCCCTTCCCGTGTTATAAGCTGGGTGATTGTTTGGCCCGACGCCCCTCTAAGGCTCCTCCACCGTCCGCGTTTGTGGTAACTTTTGTTATGTCTTTTATGGTGCTGTCTGTGGTGGTGTGGATGATATAGGGCAACCCGTTCTCGCAAATTCGTAAAGTCAATATTGACTTATTAACTACGTGCATAGGTGATATACTAAACATAATAGATACCCTTAAAAAGATTCATAGAAAACACCGACCTTACCTAACCTTGTTAGTATCTTAAGATAAGCATCTCATTGCTTCGTAATTACAATTAATACTTAACCTATACCTATTATAGGTTAGGTAATAATTGTAATTACGAAGCAATAAGATGCTTATCTTAACATACTAAGTAGATTAGGTAAGGTCGGTGTTTTCTATGAATCTTTTTAAGGGTATCTATTATGTTAAGTATGTCACCTATGCACATATTTAATAAGTCAATATTGACTTATTAAATTTGCGAGAACGGGTTGTATAGGGGGAACCCTGGAAACACAAACCGAAACTGTCTCTATTTTCCGCTTGTTACAACTTGTAATAAAGTTGTTACATCTTGACTTAACGTGTTTATGACGTATTAGAACGTTGTTACAACGTGCTATATTGGTTGTTATAACTGGTTAGGTGTTAAAACTTGTTCGAACGTTGTACCAACGTCGTAGTTTCGGTGTGTGTTTGGCGGGAAGATCTCATGCTGGTAATCAAATGTGGGTTGAGACATGTTTTCTTGTGCTCGTAATTGACTAGTTTGGTAGGTTTCTGTACTCTGATTATTATATATTTTCCTCTCCGAGAGCAGCCTTTCGCTTGACGAATTTGGGGCGCATGACTTATGGTAATATGAAATTTGTATATTGAAGGAGGAGGATTTCCCTCACTCATCCCAGCACCCTCATTAAGTCTCTCACCTCTCATTATATGAATGTTCTCTAATCTCCCTTTCTTATATTCTCTCTTATTCTTCACCCCTTCTCTCTTTCTTTCGCACCGCGTGCTATCTCTCTCTCTCTTCCCCTTCCCTCATGTTTTTTTCATGAGTTTCTCCCTCTCTCTCTCTCTTCCCCTCTTCTCATTTCTCATTTATTCACTAACCTTCTCTGTTCTCACTCGCTGCACTAAGTGTATTTAATACTAGTCTCTTTATTTGTCTTTGAATTTGTGTCCGTCTGTTTTCGCCTAGTTGTTGTGCTTGTGGGGTTTGAGCTCTGCCCCTTCTGCCCGCCACTCAACTGTCAATCAATCAACTGCTACTAACTACTTTTTTTTCCACACACACACACATATACACACACCCAGGAAGCAGCCCGTAGCACCTGTCTAACTGCCAGGTACATATTTACTGCTAGGTAACAGGAGGCATCAGGGTGAAGGAAACTCTGCCCATTTGTTTTTCCAACGGCTGCCGGGATCGAACCCCGGTCCCTAGGTCCACGAGTCTTGAGCGCTGTCCACTCAGCCAGCCAGCCAGCCAGTCAGCCCAAGCACTCAGCCAGCCAGACAGTCTGTCTGTCTGTGACAGTGTCGGAAATTCCTGACATTAATACTAACTCCAAGCATACTAAGAAATTGATGTTATCTTAAGCAAATATTAACATCTAACCCTAAATAGTATAGTTAAGGATACAAAGAAATTCGAAGGTCGTGAAATTTATTAGAAAATGAGAACTTGCCACGTCACCTGATCTGATTTTCTATAAAACTTACATTAACTAATCCTTAAAATAACATTCTGGAGAACAAAATAACAAAAATTGTTCCCCAAGTCTGAATATAATTTAATCAATAATAAATTAAACTCGTCCGGAGGGGGGGGGGGGGGGGAACCGTCATTATAATACACAAGCCCCAACCAACACCCGTGCACATGCTGCCCCAGCCAACACCCGTGCACAAGCCCCAGCCAACACCCGTGCACAAGCTGCCCCAGCCAACACCCGTGCACAAGCCCCAGCCAACACCCGTGCACAAGCTGCCCCAGCCATCACCCGTGCACAAGCTGCCCCAGCCAACACCCGTGCACAAGCTGCCCCAGCCATCACCCGTGCACAAGCTTGCCCCAGCCATCACCCGTGCACAAGCTGCCCCAGCCAACACCCGTGCACAAGCTTGCCCCAGCCAACACCCGTGCACAAGCTGCCCCAGCCAACACCCGTGCACAAGCTGCCCCAACCAACACCCGTGCACAAGCTGCCCCAGCCAACACCCGTGCACAAGCTGCCCCAGCCAACACCCGTGCACAAGCTGCCCCAGCCAACACCCGTGCACAAGCTGCCCCAACCAACACCCGTGCACAAGCCCCAACCAACACCCGTGCACAAGCTTGCCCCAGCCAACACCCGTGCACAAGCTGCCCCAGCCAACACCCGTGCACAAGCTGCCCCAGCCAACACCCGTGCACAAGCTGCCCCAGCCAACACCCGTGCACAAGCTGCCCCAGCCAACACCCGTGCACAAGCTGCCCCAGCCAACACCCGTGCACAAGCTGCCCCAGCCAACACCCGTGCACAAGCTGCCCCAGCCAACACCCGTGCACAAGCTGCCCCAGCCAACACCCGTGCACAAGCTGCCCCAGCCAACACCCGTGCACAAGCTTGCCCCAGCCAACACCCGTGCACAAGCTGCCCCAGCCAACACCCGTGCACAAGCTGCCCCAGCCAACACCCGTGCACAAGCTGCCCCAGCCAACACCCGTGCACAAGCTGCCCCAGCCAACACCCGTGCACAAGCTGCCCCAGCCAACACCCGTGCACAAGCTGCCCCAGCCAACACCCGTGCACAAGCTGCCCCAGCCAACACCCGTGCACAAGCTGCCCCAGCCAACACCCGTGCACAAGCTGCCCCAACCAACACCCGTGCACAAGCTGCCCCAACCAACACCCGTGCACAAGCCCCAACCAACACCCGTGCACAAGCTGCCCCAGCCAACACCCGTGCACAAGCTGCCCCAGCCAACACCCGTGTACAAGCTGCCCCAGCCAACACCCGTGTACAAGCTGCCCCAGCCAACACCCGTGCATAAGCTTGCCCCAGCCAACACCCGTGCACAAGCTGCCCCAGCCAACACCCGTGCACAAGCTGCCCCAGCCAACACCCGTGCACAAGCTTGCTCAGCCAACACCCGTGCACAAGCAGCCCCAGCCAACACCCGTGCACAAGCAGCCCCAGCCAACACCCGTGCATAAGCTTGCCCCAGCCAACACCCGTGCACAAGCTGCCCCAGCCAACACCCGTGCACAAGCTGCCCCAGCCAACACCCGTGCACAAGCTGCCCCAGCCAACACGCGTGAACAAGCTTCCCCAGCCAACACCCGTGCACAAGCTGCCCCAGCCAACACCCGTGCACATGCTGCCCCAGCCAACACGCGTGAACAAGCTTCCCCAGCCAACACCCGTGCACAAGCTGCCCCAGCCAACACCCGTGCACAAGCTGCCCCAGCCAACACCCGTGCACAAGCCCCAGCCAACACCCGTGCACAAGCTTTCCCCAGCCAACACCCGTGCACAAGCTTTCCCCAGTCAACACCCGTGCACAAGCTTTCCCCAGTCAACACCCGTGCACAAGTTGCAGCCAACACCCGTGCACAAGCTACCCCAGCCAACACCCGTGCACAAGCTTTCCCCAGTCAACACCCGTGCACAAGTTGCAGCCAACACCCGTGCACAAGCTGCCCCAGCCAACACCCGTGCACAAGCTACCCCAGTTAACACCCGTGCACAAGATGCAGCCAACTCCCGTGCACAAGCCCCAGCCAACACCCGTGCACAAGCTGCCCCAGTTAACACCCGTGCAGACGCTTGCCCCAACCAACACCCGTGCACAAGCTTGCCCCAACCAACACCCGTGCACAAGCTGCCCCAGCCAACACCCGTGCACAAGCTTGCCCCAGCCGACACCCGTGCACAAGCTTGCCCCAGCCAACACCCGTGCACAAGCCCCAGCCAACACCCGTGCACAAGCTGCCCCAGACAACACCCGTGCACAAGCTGCCCCAGCCAACACCCGTGCACAAGCTGCCCCAGCCAACACCCGTGCACAAGCTGCCCCAGCCAACACCCGTGCACAAGCTGCCCCAGCCAATACCCGTGCACAAGCTTGCCCCAGCCAACACCCGTGCACAAGCTTGCCCCAGCCAACACCCGTGCACAAGCTTGCCCCAGCCAACACCCGTGCACAAGCTTGCCCCAGCCAACACCCGTGCACAAGCTTGCCCCAGCCAATACCCGTGCACAAGCTTGCCCCAGCCAACACCCGTGCACAAGCTTGCCCCAGCCAACACCCGTGCACAAGCTTGCCCCAGTCAACACCCGTGCACAAGCTTGCCCCAGCCAACACCCGTGCACAAGCTTGCCCCAGCCAACACCCGTGCACAAGCTTGCCCCAGCCAACACCTGTGCACAAGCTTGCCCCAGCCAACACCCGTGCACAAGCTTGCCCCAGCCAACACCCGTGCATAAGCTTGCCCCAGCCAACACCCGTGCACAAGCTGCCCCAGCCAACACCCGTGCACAAGCTGCCCCAACCAACACCCGTGCACTAGCTGCCCCAGCCAACACCCGTGCACAAGCTGCCCCAGCCAACACCCGTGCACAAGCTGCCCCAGCCAACACCCGTGCACAAGCCCCAGCCAATACCCGTGCACAAGCCCCAGCCAATACCCGTGCACAAGCTTTCCCCAGCCAACACCCGTGCACAAGCTTTCCCCAGCCAACACCCGTGCACAAGCTTTCCCCAGCCAACACCCGTGCACAAGCTTCCCCAGCCAACACCCGTGCACAAGCTGCCCCAGCCAACACCCGTGCACAAGCTTGCCCCAGCCAACACCCGTGCACAAGCTGCCCCAGCCAACACCCGTGCACAAGCTGCCCCAGCCAACACCCGTGCACAAGCCCCAGCCAATACCCGTGCACAAGCCCCAGCCAATACCCGTGCACAAGCTTTCCCCAGCCAACACCCGTGCACAAGCTTTCCCCAGCCAACACCCGTGCACAAGCTTCCCCAGCCAACACCCGTGCACAAGCTTTCCCCAGCCAACACCCGTGCACAAGCTGCCCCAGCCAACACCCGTGCACAAGCTTGCCCCAGCCAACACCCGTGCACAAGCTGCCCCAGCCAACACCCGTGCACAAGCTGCCCCAGCCATCACCCGTGCACAAGCTGCCCCAGCCAACACCCGTGCACAAACTATCCCAGCCAACACCCGTGCACAAGCTGCCCCAGCCAACACCCGTGCACAAGCTGCCCCAGTCAACAGCCGTTCACAAGCCCCAGCCAACACCCGTGCACAAGCTGCCCCAGCCAACACCCGTGCACAAGCTTGCCCCAGCCAACACCCGTGCACAAGCTGCCCCAGCCAACACCCGTGCACAAGCTGCCCCAGCCAACACCCGTGCACAAGCTTGCCCCAGCCAACACCCGTGCACAAGCTGCCCCAGCCAACACCCGTGCACAAGCTGCCCCAGCCAACACCCGTGCACAAGCTGCCCCTGCCAACACCCGTGCACATGTGGCCCCAGCCAACACCCGTGCACAAGGTTCCCCAGCCAATACCCGTGCACAAGCACCAGCCAATACCCGTGCACAAGCCCCAGCCAATACCCGTGCACAAGCCCCAGCCAACACCCGTGCACAAGCTTGCCCCAGGCAACACCCGTGCACAAGCCTGCCCCAGCCAACACCCGTGCACAAGCCTGCCCCAGCCAACACTCGTGCACAAGCTGCCCCAGCCAACACCCGTGCACAAGCTGCCCCAGCCAACACCCGTGCACAAGCTGCCCAAGCCAACACCCGTGTACAAGCTGCCCCAGCCAACACCCGTGCACAAGTTGCCCCAGCCAACACCCGTGCACAAGCTGCCCAAGCCAACACCCGTGCACAAGCCCCAGCCAACACCCGTGCACAAGCCCCAGCCAACACTCGTGCACAGGCTCACAGACAAACGTCCCACACGTCACACAACAAAGGCACCACAGATTCTCCCAGATCAACAGCAATAGCTCGCTAGCTGTGGGAAGTATTCTGTTTCTTACTAACCTAACCTCGTATATACCATAGCTGGCCATTGATGTATCTGTTTTGAGTTAACTGGTAATGACGCAAGCCACCCGGAACGGGTTAAGCTTCATTTAATTTCTCTACAATTTCCTTTCCCTGATATATGCTTCATGTATTGGTGGCGGTTTAATGGTTTAACTTTGTGACATCTGAAGTCCAAGGGAAAGTAGACATTTCAACACTCTCCCTGCTGCAACACGAGGTACAAATACAAATACAAATACAAATATTTATTGAGGTAAAGTACATACATACAAGGTGAGATAGAAAACGTTGATGGATTTATAGATAGAGCTAGTACATACAGTGCCTAAAGCCACTATTACGGAAGGCGTTTCGGGCAGCCAATGGTTTAATGCTGTTTAATGGCAAAGGTATACCAACTCGACCAACGAGTTCCAGCTTACTTGACGGAGGCGTGTATATTGCTTATTACCTGCCTACATTTAATTAAAGAGCTAAGCTGTTATTTTTATTATAATTAAGTAATTGAAATAGTGGATTAACCTTATTAGTAAATTTGAGTCAATCGATTAATTTCAATTAACCTGTTGTTAAATAACTCCCCCCCCCCCCCTCCAGGCTGTTAAGGGAACTTCCTACCAGGACAACTATCAATATACAGGCCGCTTTAATTAACAAATAAAACACTAATAGAAATCCTTTAATAATGTAAATAATGAATAAATCTTTAAATAAATAATTGGCTATACATATTATATACCTGTATATTATATATATATATATATATATATATATATATATATATATATATATATATATATATATATATATATGTCGTACCTAGTAGCCAGAACGCACTTCTTAGTCTACTATGCAAGGCCCGATTTGCCTAATAAGCCAAGTTTTCACGAATTAATTGTTTTTCGGTAACCTAACCTACCTAACCTAACCTAACTTTTTCGGCTACCTAACCTAACCTAACCTATAAAGATAGGTTAGGTTAGGTAGGGTTGGTTAGGTTCGGTCATATATCTACGTTAATTTTAACTCCAATAAAAAAAATTGACCTCATACATAATGAAATGGGTAGCTTTATCAATTCATAAAAAAAAATTAGAGAAAATATATTAATTCATGAAAACTTGGCTTATTAGGCAAATCGGGCCTTGCATAGTAGGCAGAGAAGTGCGTTCTGGCTACTAGGTACGACATATATATATATACATTATATATATATATATACATATATATATATACATATATATATATATATATATATATATACATATATATATATATATATATATATATACATATATATATATATATATATATATATATATACATATACTCCCGGAAGCAACGCAACTGGTATGTACAAGACGCCTTAATCCACTTGACCATCACGACCGGACCAAATGAGGTGATAGCCGAGGCTATTTGAAACACCCCACCGCCGGCACTCGGATAGTAATCTTGGGCATAGCATTTTACCAAATCACCTCATGCTTTGGGGCACACGTGAGGAACACAAATGCGAACAAGCCTGAATGGTCCCCAGGACAATATGCAACTGAAAACTCACACCCCAGAAGTGACTCGAACCCATACTCCCAGAAGCAACGCAACTGGTATGTACAAGATGCCTTAATCCACTTGACCATCACGACCGGACAGAATGAGGTGATAGCCGAGGCTATTTGAACCACCCCACCGCCGGCACTCGGATAGTAATCTTGGGCATAGCATTTTACCAAATCACCTCATTCTTTGGGGCATACGTGAGGAACACAAATGCAAACAAGCCTGAATGGTCCCCAGGACAATATGCAACTGAAAACTCAAACCCCAGAAGTGATTCGAACCCATACTCCCAGAAGCAACGCAACTGGTATGTACAAGACGCCTTAATCCACTTGACCATCACGACCGGACAAAATGAGGTGATAGCCGAGGTTATTTGAAACACCCCACCGCCGGCACTCGGATAGTAATCTTGGGCATAGCATTTTACCAAATCACCTCATTCTTTGGGGCACACGTGAGGAACACAAATGCGAACAAGCCTGAATGGTCCCCAGGACAATATGCAACTGAAAACTCACACCCCAGAAGTGACTCGAACCCATACTCCCAGAAGCAACGCAACTGGTATGTACAAGACGCCTTAATCCACTTGACCATCACGACCGGACAGAATGAGGTGATAGCCGAGGCTATTTGAACCACCCCACCGCCGGCACTCGGATAGTAATCTTGGGCATAGCATTTTACCAAATCACCTCATTCTTTGGGGCACACGTGAGGAACACAAATGCGAACAAGCCTGAATGGTCCCCAGGACAATATGCAACTGAAAACTCACACCCCAGAAGTGACTCGAACCCATACTCCCAGAAGCAACGCAACTGGTATGTACAAGACGCCTTAATCCACTTGACCATCACGACCGGACAAAATGAGGTGATAGCCGAGGCTATTTGAACCACCCCACCGCCGGCACTCGGATAGTAATCTTGGGCATAGCATTTTACCAAATCACCTCATTCTTTGGGGCACACGTGAGGAACACAAATGCGAACAAGCCTGAATGGTCCCCAGGACAATATGCAACTGAAAACTCACACCCCAGAAGTGACTCGAACCCATACTCCCAGAAGCAACGCAACTGCTATGTACAAGATGCCTTAATCCACTTGACCATCACGACCGGACAAAATGAGGTGATAGCCGAGGCTATTTGAACCACCCCACCGCCGGCACTCGGATAGTAATCTTGGGCATAGCATTTTACCAAATCACCTCATTCTTTGAGGCACACATGAGGAACACAAATGCGAACAAGCCTGAATGGTCCCCAGGACAATATGCAACTGAAAACTCACACCCCAGAAGTGACTCGAACCCATACTCCCAGAAGCAACGCAACTGGTATGTACAAGACGCCTTAATCCACTTGACCATCACGACCGGACAAAATGAGGTGATAGCCGAGGCTATTTGAACCACCCCACCGCCGGCACTCGGATAGTAATCTTGGGCATAGCATTTTACCAAATCACCTCATTCTTTGGGGCACACGTGAGGAACACAAATGCGAACAAGCCTGAATGGTCCCCAGGACAATATGCAACTGAAAACTGACACCCCAGAAGTGACTCGAACCCATACTCCCAGAAGCAACGCAACTGGTATGTACAAGACGCCTTAATCCACTTGACCATCACGACCGGACAAAATGAGGTGATAGCCGAGGCTATTTGAACCACCCCACCGCCGGCACTCGGATAGTAATCTTGGACATAGCATTTTACCAAATCACCTCATTCTTTGGGGCACACGTGAGGAATACAAATGCGAACAAGCCTGAATGGTCCCCAGGACAATATGCAACTGAAAACTCACACCCCAGAAGTGACTCGAACCCATACTCACAGAAGCAACGCAACTGGAATGTACAAGACGCCTTAATCCACTTGACCATCATGACCGGACAAAATGAGGTGATAGCCGAGGCTATTTGAACCACCCCACCGCTGGCACTCGGATAGTAATCTTGGGCATAGCACTTTACCAAATCACCTCATTCTTTGGGGCACACGTGAGGAACACAAATGCGAACAAGCCTGAATGGTCCCCAGGACAATATGCAACTGAAAACTCACACCCCAGAAGTGACTCGAACCCATACTCCCAGAAGCAACGCAACTGGTATGTACAAGACGCCTTAATCCACTTGACCATCACGACCGGACAAAATGAGGTGATAGCCGAGGCTATTTGAACCACCCCACCGCCGGCACTCGGATAGTAATCTAGGGCATAGCATTTTACCAAATCACCTCATTCTTTGATTTTGAGGTGATTTTACCAAATTTTGAGGTGATTTTACCAAATCACCTCATTTTGTCCGGTCGTGATGGTCAAGTGGATTAAGGCGTCTTGTACATACCAGTTGCGTTGCTTCTGGGAGTATGGGTTCGAGTCACTTCTGGGGTGTGAGTTTTCAGTTGCATATTGTCCTGGGGACCATTCAGGCTTGTTCGCATAAATATACATATATATATATATATATACATATATATATATATATATATATATATACATATATATATATATGTATATATATATATATATATATATATATATATATATATATGTATATATATATATATATATACATAATCTTTGGACAACACCCACCAGTGGGACTCGAACCCAGAAAGCACAACTACCTTCCAGTAGCTGGCATAACTAGTATGCTTTAACCCACTACGCCATCAGACCTTACAAAAGAAGTAGATAGTTCGAGATATATATCTCAAACATCTCCACCTCCCGAAGGCACCAGATGAGTAAGGGGTCAGTCTGCATTTTTCATCAAGCCACTGTCAATGTGAGAGAACTCGTGTCCAGCTTATAAGCCTATACTTGCATAAACCACAAGTGAAGATTAACAATCTTTGGACAACACCCACCAGTGGGACTCGAACCCAGAAAGCACAACTACCTTCCAGTAGCTGGCATAACTAGTATGCTTTAACCCACTACGCCATCAGACCTTACAAAAGAAGTAGATAGTTCGAGATATATATCTCAAACATCTCCACCTCCCGAAGGCACCAGATGAGTAAGGGGTCAGTCTGCATTTTTCGTCAAGCCACTGTCAATGTGAGAGAACTCGTGTCCAGCTTATAAGCCTATACTTGCATAAACCACAAGTGAAGATTAACAATCTTTGGACAACACCCACCAGTGGGACTCGAACCCAGAAAGCACAACTACCTTCCAGTAGCTGGCATAACTAGTATGCTTTAACCCACTACGCCATCAGACCTTACAAAAGAAGTAGATAGTTCGAGATATATATCTCAAACATCTCCACGTTTGTAGAAAGCCTATTGGCTTTCTACAAACACTTCTATTCAATACCCATTGTTTCTGTTCTGTCTTGTGTTGATACTTTTAATACCCTATTAATATCCCCTCTTGTTCTGTCTTGTGTTAATGCCACATCACCCCTCCCACCTCACTCAAATGTAGATATAAAATCAGAGATACGTAAGTTCTAATCAGTTGTGTATTTGTGAAGTCTTTGAAAATGTAATAAGTTTTACGAAACGCGCCCGTGTCGCGTCAGACTAGAAATAAAAATGAATTTTGGAGAAGTGATTTTTGATTTACCTCCAACAGTGAAGCGTAATGTACGAAAGATTGAGAAAATTCGTGTTAGAATTATTAATCTTACTTTTTCGGTCATATTTAATAATATATGTCTACAGGAAAGACTGCTACCAAAATATACTAATATTAAAGTGCACGACCCAGCAGCAAGGAATCAAGCCTTCACGATAAAATATCGCCAGGATCTGATTCGTGATCAGATATACAAGGCAGAGAATGAAATCAAAGACAACAAAACGCAACTACTTCATGCTACAAACGAGTGGAGAAATAGCAACATCGACCATAGTATCTGTACCCGCATTGAACAACACCTCGACATCCTCACAGACCAACATCACCTCAGCACTGAAACAAGGATTATCAAGAAACTAACAACATTATATGGAGGACCTATGGCAATTCCACGACCAAGAGATGGCTTCCTGAACCTTGCAGGAATTAACCTCACTGAGGACCAAGTCACTCTCCTAAATCTGGGCATAAACTGTCATGTTATGTCCAGACCGAGTGAAATGGCCCGGAAAGTAGAGTTGGAAATTCTGTTGGACGACATATTCGACCTCGAGACACAAAAGAAGGTCACTACCAAAGATACCTTACAAGCAGAACTTATTGCAG
>NC_091209.1:23901284-23903784 GCF_040958095.1 Procambarus clarkii
GCTATATGAACCACTTCCCCGCCGGCACTCGGATGGTAATCTTGGGCATAGCATTTTATCAAATCACCTCATTCTTTGGGGCACACGTGAGGAACACAAATGCAAACAAGCCTGAATGGTCCCCAGGACTATATACAACTGAAAACTCACACCCCAGAAGTGACTCGAACCCATACTCCCACAACTGGTATGTACAGGGACGCCTTAATCCGCTTGACCATCACGACCGGACAAAAGGAAGTGATAGCCGAGGCTATATGAACCACTTCCCCGCCGGCACTCGGATGGTAATCTTGGGCATAGCATTTTATCAAATCACCTCATTCTTTGGGGCACACGTGAGGAACACAAATGCAAACAAGCCTGAATGGTCCCCAGGACTATATACAACTGAAAACTCACACCCCAGAAGTGACTCGAACCCATACTCCCACAACTGGTATGTACAGGGACGCCTTAATCCGCTTGACCATCACGACCGGACAAAAGGAAGTGATAGCCGAGGCTATATGAACCACTTCCCCGCCGGCACTCGGATGGTAATCTTGGGCATAGCATTTTATCAAATCACCTCATTCTTTGGGGCACACGTGAGGAACACAAATGCAAACAAGCCTGAATGGTCCCCAGGACTATATACAACTGAAAACTCACACCCCAGAAGTGACTCGAACCCATACTCCCACAACTGGTATGTACAGGGACGCCTTAATCCGCTTGACCATCACGACCGGACAAAAGGAAGTGATAGCCGAGGCTATATGAACCACTTCCCCGCCGGCACTCGGATGGTAATATATATATATCCGAGTGCCGGCGGGGAAGTGGTTCATATAGCCTCGGCTATCACTTCCTTTTGTCCGGTCGTGATGGTCAAGCGGATTAAGGCGTCCCTGTACATACCAGTTGTGGGAGTATGGGTTCGAGTCACTTCTGGGGTGTGAGTTTTCAGATGTATATAGTCCTGGGGACCATTCAGGCTTGTTTGCATTTGTGTTCCTCACGTGTGCCCCAAAGAATGAGGTGATTTGATAAAATGCTATGCCCAAGATTACCATCCGAGTGCCAGCGGGGAAGTGGTTCATATAGCCTCGGCTATCACTTCCTTTTGTCCGGTCGTGATGGTTGTGGGAAAAACCTGCTGGGATTGATATAAGAGGAGACTACCAGGGACTTGTACTGAACTAAATTAAAAAATTACTGTCTGCAAATTAATTCAATTAAAATCTCTAGCTAGGGTTGTAAATCCTAGATCCTCTTTTCCTAATGACAGATTGTGGGCTGTAAGGGACAGGTGGGGTGAATGACTTAGTTGATAGAAGTTCCAGTCCACCTGTAGACAGGGATCTCACATCAGCTTGTATTTTATACAAGGATAAGATTTGATAAATTCAGTTGTATGACTGAACACTGGCTCTGTTTAAATCAGAGATTTAAACATACATAGTCTAACCTAGTACCATAACTTAACAGCCAATAGATTCTTATACTATAAACAACAAATTAATTGTAAAAGTATAAATAAATGACCTTAAATGGAGTCTTAATACTATTAACTTAGTACTAGAAATTATATTCAATTAAATGAACTTATATGATAACTTATAAATAACTAAGCAAGCAATTGATAACTTAATTTATATATTCAAATATATATGCAGACATATTCACTTTATACAGTTAGCTTGACTGAATCTCTTCCAAGACTGTGGACACTTGTGAGGTTTTTACTTATTGAGGCTGAATTCTTTTCTGACAGAATGGACACTCATGAGGTTCAGTGCTTGGATAAGATTCACAGCTACACTACAATTTTAATAAACGTACCGATATGTGAGGCTTAGCCTCACTTTTTAACCAACAGACAGATTTATAGGATATTAAAGCTACACAAGCATACAATTGGCCAATCATATACCAAATAACCTTCAATATACTTCTCTGCCAGTCGGGGTGCCTGTCTGACAAGTTTGCCAGACTGATTAACTCTCTTGTTGAGTTTAGGCACGATATTTTGCTACAGCGTTGCTGTATGATGATCTGGTAGCGTTGCTACGTGATTATCCTGCAGTTGCAGAAGAATGATTCGAGATAAAAGTTTATGAATGAAGGTGGAGGAAACCGTGTCACTGATCTCCACTATACACTCTATTTTATGTGAATGTTCACGGATTTTCCTTGTAGATATTGTCCAGGTACTCCCCCAGTTCTAGAGAGTATTCACTGGCGATAAAAAATATTAGATAAGGTGTCCTTGAGCTGGTAATGTTCGCTAAGGATCAGTCACTTGTTCACTCATTTGTAAACAAACGCGGAGTGCCGCTGGGCTGTTGGTGGGCGCTTCACTCCCCCCATCGCCCTGCCATGCTCTCTGAGCACGGTAGCCTTCAATGAATATTGATTGATTATTTTTACAGTCTAGACTTATGATTAAGATAAGATGTGATTATAATATAATTAGATATAAGATTTAAAGATTATAAGTAGTATTTGAAAGTAC
>NC_091209.1:23908784-23928856 GCF_040958095.1 Procambarus clarkii
ACGATAATCCACTGGGGTATTGAGGACAGGAGGGTGATTGGTGATATCACACGAGACTCCTGTCTAGAGCGTACCCCTTTTATCGTTCGTGGAGTGGCCGTACCAGCCTTGGTGGCTCAGTACCTGCCAGCAGACCTGCTGGACGTGTGGTTGACGGCCTCCACGACGGTGCCCCCAGTGGACCTGTGTTGTGGCTGACCTGTGGCCAGGGTAGACTCGGCGTTCTCAGAGGACACGTCTTGAGGCCACGAAGAAAGCACCGCGGACTCAGCACCTAGCTTCGAGGATCCATAGTCTCCAGCAGAAGACTACAGTGTTGATCCCCTCTGTAAAGTGTTAATACCCCTCCCCCTTGTGTACGTTTTACTTTTATATATTTAAATGGTGATGGTGTTAATTATAATATTAAGTTCTTAACTTTCTTTCCATACTCCCTTTAAGTTACTTGCGTCACGGATCTCATCCCTTGATAGCCTCTACTGGCTTGGGGCCGGATATATATCTTCCTCTAACTACATCAGAGTAAGAACCCCGTTGCGTCCCGAGAGGGCCGTAACAATAATTGGCATCCCCAGCGGGATCCGTCCCCTTGTTAAGTATGTTTGACAGGGGTGGTGAAGTGGCGTAATCCCTGTATATAATTCCCCCTGTGTGACGATTGTGACGTTATACGTCCTGTGCGGTGCTCAGAGTGACTAAGTGCGATATTGTGCAGTGCGGTGCTCGCTGTGATTAAGCGATTAAGTGCAATATTGACTAGTGCGGTGCTCAGTGATTTAGTGTAATATTGTAGAGCGAAGTGTTCGCTTGGACTCGGTGCAATATTGTAGAGCGAAGTGTTCGCTTGGACTCAGTGTAATATTGGGTAGTGCGGTGCCCGAAGTGATTACGTGCAATATTGGCAAGTGCAGTGTTTGGTGCGATAAAGGGCAATATTGACGTAGAACAGTGCTCGGTGCGTTAAGTGCTAAAGTGTAAGCGGTGTGTCAAGTGCTAGTGGAGTATTCCATCTGTGACAATGGCAGAAAAAGCTACCATCGATGATCTGGACGATGTTCAGGCTTTTCTGAACAGAGTGGACTGTCTTGCCAGATTAAAGTATCTGAGCAAACCAGAGCTAGTACTAGTGAGCGCCTACCTGGAGATAAAGATACGTGCCAGTGATTCCCGTGTGGAGATCTTGTCCAAGGTTCACCGGCACCTGAAGGCAGAAGAGAAACAGGAAGGCGAGACTCCTAGTACAAAGGAAGGTGAGGAACTAGCTTCCACGGAAAAGGAAGATAAGGGCAGCGACGTTGACAGTGATGCAGGTGAGCTTAATATCAGCTTCCTAACTGTCAAGATGCGTGCCTTGGAAATTAATCGAGAAATTGAATGGAAGAAGTTAGAATTAGAGCGAGAATTAAAAGATAAAGAATTGGCGATGAGGCGTTTAGAATTAGAAAGAGAAGAAAGAAGAGAAGAACGAGAAAGAGAAGAGAGAAGAGAGAGAGAAGAACGAGAAAGAGAGAGAGAAGAACGAGAAAGAGAAGAAAAAGAAAGACAGAGACAACATGAACTAGAAGTATTACGATTAGGCGCTGGACAGAGACAAACTGGAGTAAGCGGTTTCGATCCGGTAAGGAATATCAAAATGGTCCCCAAATTCAACGAGAGAGAAGTTTCGAAGTTCTTCGCAGCCTTCGAGAAAGTCGCTGCCTCTTTGGAGTGGCCAAGGGAGAATTGGGCCATCATGATACAGTCAGTCTTGACTGGGAAGGCCCAAATTGCCTACTCTACGTTATCCCTTGACGACTCCGGCGATTACGATATGGTGAAGAAAGTGGTGCTCATGGCGTACCAATTGGTACCTGAGGCATATAGGCAAAAGTTCAGAAACCTGAAGAAGACCTCAGAGCACACTTTCACCGAATTCGCCACCATCAAGGAGCGACTTTTTCAAGAATGGTGTGCCTCTCGGAAGGTGGAGACCAAGGAAGACCTCGAGCAGCTGATTCTGCTCGAGGACTTCAAGGATTGTTTGTCTGGAGACCTGAAGACGTACCTAGAGGAACAACAGGTAGAGACCTTGAGTGCAGCAGCCACCATGGCTGAGGAATACATCCTGACTCATAGGCCATCTGCTAAGTACGTCCCAAGGAATTACCAGCGCCGGTTCGACAGACCTCATGAAGAAGAAGAGAGACCCGTCCCACAAAGTGCTAAGAAGACGCCCCCAAGTAGCCCCCGAAGAACAAGTCCTAGTAGTCCGAAACACCTTAGTCCAAGGAGGAATATGGTGTGCTGGACTTGTGGGCAGAAAGGGCATATAGCTGCTAGGTGCCGAGGCAGAAGAGGTGGCAGCGCACGAAGGGAGGTGATGTTGATGAGCTGTGTTACGCCACCAGCAGGAAACCAGTCTACAATGACGCAGGAAGGACCAAGTTTGTTTGCCCCTCACACTTCATGCGGGTATGTAACGAGTGATCATACTGGTAGATCAGTTGTAGTGCTCAGAGATAGTGGAGCAGCCCAGTCCCTGATCGTGAAGAGCTCGTTACCCGAGGGAGTAAGTGTGGATGGGAGACCCGAGGTTATCCTGGTTGGGTTTCCAAGGACGCAGTACATCGCCCCCTTAGTGCCAGTACATCTCGACTCGCCTTATTTCAGCGGCACATGTGCGTTGGCAGTAGTCGATACCCTCCCTGTGGCTGGGATTGACGTGGTACTAGCCAACGACTTGGTGACCGATTGGAGCACCAATCATCCCAAGGTTGCGGACGAGTTTACCAGAACAGCACGGTCTGAGGTAACAGGCAATGGTAATGTCCAGGTAAAGACATACCCGGATTTGAACATGTCTAATTTGTCCTCTCCCCCGCAGATCGACAGTTATTTAGCAGTGTCTCCTGATTCTCTCGACAAGGAACATGAGGTTACGATGGCAGAAGTACCTGAGCTAGAAAAGAGGCCTTGTGTGCAGACACCCACGGATACCAACGAGTCTGGAGCGAAGGCTGAGGTGTGCTTGCGGTATGGCAAGTTACAGCGTGTAGTGGACCAGCCAGAGATTCCCCAGACGTCAGAGGTATGTTCTAAAGGTCTAGTGCCCTCTTTGGTCCAAGCCAGGCTAGTGGATGGTGCCGGCTATGGACATGACAAGCTCAGGAAACTTATCCCTCGACTTACCAAATGTTTCCTATCGGTATTTTGTTTGTTTTTCGTATGTGTTCTTGTTTGTGCTCTCAGTGAGGACCGGTGGACGACCCGACGAATGATGGCTCCCATGAACATCGCGAAGAGGTCCCAGGGATTGGAGAGTTGTACTGCAAGTGTTGCAGTTGAAGAAGGGACCTGGGAGGTAATAGATGATACAGGAGGTACGACATGTGATAATATGAGTGACTGTTTCCGACAGGTTGACACCCCTCGCGTGATAGCTGAGCCTCAAAGCAGCGTTATGCGGAACGTTGGTCGACCTGACGGTGGCAGAGTGAATGCCATCTGCAACGTACAAGCAGCCCTGTTGGGACTAGGTTTAAGCCTAGTAGTAGGGTATGCTGTAAGTATTGACTTACCCACTGTCGCGATCACTCTGAATTATCAGACCCCTGTATTCCAGGTTCCTGTCTCCCTGAAGGATCATCGGACCGGCACCAGAAATGCCGTCTGTGGTCAGCCATCATCGGTGCCACTACACAGGGAAGTGTCGAGTCGCCCCAGATCGTGTCTACACCGATCCTTACTCGAGAGAGGTGAGATGATGCCCCTGTTTGCTATCGCAGAGGAGGTGTGGAAGATTACGTCAGGCAGGTCATCGCCTGCCATTTTCAAGCTCCCTTTGGGCCAGGGTTTCTCAGTAGAAAAGTTCTGTGGACAAGACAGCCTCATCACTCTAGTTCATAGGATAAGTAAGTCCATTTGGAGTTGTGTCGCCCTGCTAATTTGGTTTGTGTTTTTTATAGAACCCCAAACCAAATTCTTTTTGGTGGGGAGGTGTTACGAACCCGGATCCAGCGTCCGTGCCTGGAGCAGTGACAAACACGCCATCTGTGGGTCAGCTCCCGAAACCCCCGCCAAACGAACGACGACACCTAGTGAGGACAGCGTGTACTGGCCTCGAGGACCAGTTTCCAGTCTGGTTCAGCGCTCAACACCGCCGCTCCTGACCTCTGGTGAGGTGGTGCTCCGACGACAGCGCCATCTATGGAGTGGATACGTCAGGCGTTAGTATCTGAGCCTGTGAGTGTGGTGTATTAGTGTCCCAGTTATTGATGACGTGTCTGCTTACAGAGCCGACCTGGGACCACTGTGTTGAAGGTGGAAGCAGTCTACCCGAGGCAGCCAGTCTCCATACTGTGAAGTTTGCTGCAGCTGTCGTGACGTCGTCCCCCCGGAAGAACACTGTGGTGTGTTAAGCCTGCCAGTGGAGTGGCAGTGGAAGGATTTACCCGGGACCGACGGTTGGAGACGATAATCCACTGGGGTATTGAGGACAGGAGGGTGATTGGTGATATCACACGAGACTCCTGTCTAGAGCGTACCCCTTTTATCGTTCGTGGAGTGGCCGTACCAGCCTTGGTGGCTCAGTACCTGCCAGCAGACCTGCTGGACGTGTGGTTGACGGCCTCCACGACGGTGCCCCCAGTGGACCTGTGTTGTGGCTGACCTGTGGCCAGGGTAGACTCGGCGTTCTCAGAGGACACGTCTTGAGGCCACGAAGAAAGCACCGCGGACTCAGCACCTAGCTTCGAGGATCCATAGTCTCCAGCAGAAGACTACAGTGTTGATCCCCTCTGTAAAGTGTTAATACCCCTCCCCCTTGTGTACATTTTACTTTTATATATTTAAATGGTGATGGTGTTAATTATAATATTAAGTTCTTAACTTTCTTTCCATACTCCCTTTAAGTTACTTGCGTCACGGATCTCATCCCTTGATAGCCTCTACTGGCTTGGGGCCGGATATATATCTTCCTCTAACTACATCAGAGTAAGAACCCCGTTGCGTCCCGAGAGGGCCGTAACAGTTCCCATAGCGTCTGAGACGCATGGCCCATGGGGCAAGAGTGCCTTGGGATTTCTCAAGGAATTGGGTTCCAAGCTCATTGACGTCACCAGAGACCCAAGGGCTTCCAGTTTTTTGTTTCAGCGTCTCAGTGTGGCGATCCAGAGGGGAAATGCTTGCTGCGTCCTCGGTTCCTGTCCAGAAGCGGAGGAGCTTCAAGAGATCCATAACCTTTAGGCATTTGTCTTGCATGTTTTGTAACCTTTAAATACACAATAAAGGAAAAAAAAAAAAAGGGAAGGGGTGGTAGGAGAAAAGCACACAAACTGTATTGGAGGGGACCTACATTCCCTCCAATGCGTTATGTGTGGTTTCCTCCGAGGCTATGGGTCCCCCTTCTTCCAGCCAGAGGTGGTACTCCCTTCCCTATATTAAAAAAAAAAAAAAAAAATATATATATATATATATATATATATATATACATATATTATATATATGTCGTACCTAGTAGCCAGAACGCACTTCTCAGCCTACTATGCAAGGCCCGATTTGCCTAATATGCCAAGTTTTCATGAATTAATTATTTTTCGACTACCTAACCTACCTAACCTAACCTAACTTTTTCGGCTACCTAACCTAACCTAACCTATAAAGATAGGTTAGGTTAGGTTAGGTAGGGTTGGTTAGGTTCGGTCATATATCTACGTTAATTTTAACTCCAATAAAAAAAAAATGACCTCATACATTATGAAATGGGTAGCTTTATCATTTCATAAGAAAAAAATTAGAGAAAATATATTAATTCAGGAAAACTTGGCTTATTAGGCAAATCGGGCCTTGCATAGTAGGCAGAGAAGTGCGTTCTGGCTACTAGGTACGACATTATATATATATATATATATATATATATATATATATATATATATATATATATATATATATATATATATATATATATATACACATATATACAAAATTGTATATTGTATATACCAGCGTATATACAAAACCTACCAACATATCTCACTGAATCTCACCATGGATACTAAAGGAAGGTGCAGAAGCACTAAGTGTGCCACTCTCTATGGTGTATAACAGGTCACTGGAAACAGGAGACTTAGCAGAAAGTTGGAAGACAGCTAACGTAGTCTCAATATACAAGAAGGGTGACAGGCAAGAGGCACTGAACTACAGGCCAGTTTCCCTAACTTGTATACCATGCAAGGTGATGGAGAAGATCGTGAGGAAAAGGCTCGTAGAGCATCTGGAGGGAAATAACTTTGTAACGCACCACCAACATGGGTTCAGAGATGGTAAATCGTGCCTCACAGGTTTAATAGAATTTTATGACCAGGCAACGAAAATTAGGCAGGAAAGAGAAGGGTGGGCCGACTGCATTTTCCTGGATTGCCAAAAAGACTTTGACATAGTACCCCATAAAAGGCTGTTAAAAAAGTTGGAGCAACAGGCAGGAGTCAAAGGTAAGGTGCTCCAGTGGATAAGGGAGTACTTAAGCAACAGGAAACAGCGAGTAACGGTGAGGGGGGAGACATCAGAAGTGGCGAGATGCCACCAGCGGAGTCCCACAGGGCTCAGTACTTGGACCCATCCTGTTTCTAATATATGTGAACGATCTTCCAGAGGGTACAGACTCATTCCTCTCAATGTTTGCTGATGATGCAAAAATTATGAGAAGAATCAAGGACGGATGAAGATAGACAGAGACTACAGGATGACCTGGATAAACTGGAGGAATGGTCTAGAAAATGGCTGCTAAAGTTCAACTCAGGAAAGTGTAAGGTGATGAAATTAGGCGAAGGGAGCAGGAGGCTGAACACAAGGTATCATCTGGGAGGGGAAATCCTGCAAGAGACAAATAGAGAGAAGGATCTGGGGGTTGATATCACACCGAACCTGTACCCCAGAGGCCCACATCAAAAGAATATCATCAGCGGCATATGCTAGACTGGCCAACATAAGAACTGCCTTCAGAAACTTGTGTCAGGGATCTTTCAGAACCCTGTATACCACTTATGTAAGACCAATCCTGGAGTATGCAGCTCCAGCCTGGAGTCCATACCTAGTTAAACACAAGACAAAGTTAGAGAAGATTCAGCGGTATGCCACCAGGCTCGTCCCGGAACTGAGAGGATTGAGCTACGAGGAAAGGCTAAAGGAGCTGAACCTCACATCCCTGGAAAACAGAAGAGTAAGGGGAGACATGATAACCACCTACAAAATTCTCAGAGGAATTGACAGGGTGGACAAAGACAAACTCTTCAACATGGGTGGGACACGAACAAGGGGACACAGGTGGAAACTTAGTACCCAGATGAGCCACAGAGACGTTAGAAAGAATTTTTTCAGTGTCAGAGTAGTTAATAAATGGAATGCACTAGGAAGTGATGTGGTGGAGGCTGACTCCATACACAGTTTCAAATGTAGATATGATAGAGCCCAGTAGGCTCAGGAATCTGTACACCAGTTGATTGACAGTTGAGAGGCGGGACCAAAGAGCCAAAGCTCAACCCCCGCCAGCACAATTAGTTGAGTACACACACACCCACCTACACACACACACACCACACGCACGCACACACACACACACACACACACACACACACACACACACACACACACACACACACAACACAGCTAACTATGCGCTATAGTTGCTGCAGAGGGCAGCAACTATAGCGCATAGAATGAGAGCGAAGCTGCTGGTCATGGGGGACCTAAATCATGGCGAGATAGATTGGGAAACGAAGGAATCCCCATGGCGGGGAGGAGACCTGGGGAGCGAAGCTAGTAGACTGTTATTGACAGGAATTTCCTAACACAGCATGTGAAGGAAGACACTAGGGAAAGAGGAGGGGATACGCCCAGCCTATTAGACCTCGTTTTCACCCAGAATGTAGAAGACATTGAGCATTTAGAACATGAAATACCACTAGGAGCCAGTGACCATTGTGTCCTAGTCTTTGACTACATGATGGAGCTTAAAATTGTGACCAAAGGACAAGAGGTCCGAGTAAGGAGACTTGATTACAGAAGAGGGGACTACAGAAGGATAAGGGAGTACTTGGGATAAGTGCAGTGGGAGGAAGAAATTAGAGGAAAAACAGTGCAAGATATGATGAACCAAGTCATATGGAAATGCAAGGAGGCAGAAGAGAGATTTATTCCAACAATAAAGGAAAAAAGCAGGAGGGAATATAATAACCCATGGTTTAATAGACAGTGTCAGGAAGCAAAAGTGAGAAGTAGGAGGGAGTGGAGGAAGTACAGAAGACAAAGGACAGAGGACAACAGGATTAGATGTAACAGAGCTAGGAATGATTACATTAACATAAGTCGAGTGTCGGAAAGAAATTATGAGATTGATATTGCAATCAAAGCGAAAAAGCAACCTAAATTACTACATAGCCATATAAGAAGGAAGATGTACGGTAAATGACCAAGTGACAAGACTGAGGAAAACAGAAGGGGCATATACAGAAAGCGACAAGGAAATCTGTGAGGTACTGAATGCAAGTTTCCATGGAGTGTTCACAACCGAGCCTGAGCAGCTCCCATTGTTAGAAGAGATTACCCTAGATGAAAGACTATCAGATATAGAGGTGACATTAGGAGGAGGTAATGAAACAGTTGACAACACTGGATGCAACTAAAGCGGTTGGACCAGTCAAAGTATCACCGTGGATACTTAAAGAGGCAGCGCAGGCTCTCAGCGTGCTTCTGGCAATGATGTTTAATGAGTCACTTAGGTTGGGAGAATTGCCCGGTTGCTGGAAGGAGGCAAATGTCGTACCGATTTTCAAGAAAGGTGATAGGGAGGAGGCACTTAACTACAGACCCGTATCACTGACAAGCATCCCCTGCAAAATACTTGAAAGAATAATTAGGCTAAGACATGTTGAGCACCTGGAGAGCATTGGGTTTGTAAACAAGCACCAACATCGGTTCTGGACAGGGAAATCATTCCTAACAAACCTTTTAGAATTCTATGACAAAGTAACAAAGATAAGGCAGGACAGAGAAGGCTGGGCAGACTGCATATTTCTTGACTGCCAAAAGGCCTTTGATACAGTACCGCACATGAGACTACTATACAAACTTGAGAGGCAGGCAGGAGTAAGCGGGAAGGCCCTAACATGGGTGAGGAACTACCTAACAGGAAGGAGCCAGGAAGGATATTTTATACTTCACTCCATAAAAAATCAAATGGTTGCTATAAATGGTAATATTACTTACAGTATTTATCTTAGTCCCGTCTAGAGCAACATATGTCTCTCTCGTACCCCAGACCATTTCCCTTGCATAGTTAGGAGAGGCTACCCTTAAGCATCTGGGCCTAGATTCACGAAGCAGTTACGCAAGTACTTACGAACCTGTACATCTTTCCTCAATCTTTGACAGCTTTGATTACATTTATTAAACAGTTTACAAGCATGAAAACTTGCCAATCAACTGTTGTTATTGTTATAAACAGCTTCCTGGTGCTTCGGAGCTTATTAACTTTTTAATAATTGTAAACAAAGCCGCCAAAGATTGAGAAAAGATGTACAGGTTCGTAAGTGTTAGCGTAACTGCTTCGTGAATCTGGCCCCTGGCTTCCAATTGGATAGACGTACAGAAGTTCCCTCTAACAACACCAATATATAATGTCTATCATTCTGTTCAAAGTTCGAGGCCAGATGCTTGGAGCCAGCCTTGCTCAACTTTGCAGGGGGAATAGTCTAGAGTATGGGACAGACATGGGCTAGTCGGGGTTGGCCTATATTAAATCCTTTATAAACAAACATTTACAAAGACCCCCAATGCGATTTTCTTGGAGACAAGTGTGAAATATTTCATGAGATGATGGAAGCTGGGAAATATGGCGACGCAACTTGAGGAGAAGCGGGATGAGGAAGGTAAACCCCAGGTTCAATAGGCAGCACAGAACAACAAGGACGGGACCAAAAAAGCATGAAAACGGTACAGGGTCAGGAGGGAAGCCGAGAGAAAATGTGAAAACAATATTACAGCATATACTAAAGACCATCCAAATTAGTTTTCACTCATGTTAGGAGAAAAGAAACAATAAGATACCATGTGATCAGGTTAAAGAGCGAGAGAGAGGCGAAGTCTCGTGGAAAATGACAAGGTGTGCAAGAAACTCAAATGATTGCAGGAGGTAATTACATATGAACCAAAGTGCATAGAGACCAGAGTAAAGTGATAAAAAGCCAGAGGAAACACTGGATGACACAGTAGCCACTAACAGAGGTTTATAAACCGGTTGAGGAGATCATGCCATTATTGATGACCAGACCACACACTAGAAATTGAAGGGACGACGACGTTTCGGTCCGTCCTGGACCATTCTCAAGTCGATTCAATTTCAATTTCTAGTGTGTGGTCTGGTCAACATACTTCAGCCACGTTATTGTGACTCATCGCCTGCATCATGCCATTAGATGCAACAAAATCAACAGGGACTAATTATAGCTACTGAAGGAGGCTGCAGAGGTGCCTTGTCACTCACTAACAAACAGGGACTAATTATAGCTACTGAAGGAGGCTGCAGAGGAGCCTTGTCACTCACTAACAAACAGGGACTAATTATATCTACTGAAGGAGGCTGCAGAGGTGCCTTGTCACTCACTAACAAACAGGGACTAATTATAGCTACTGAAGGAGGCTGCAGAGGTGCCTTGTCACTCACTAACAAACAGGGACTAATTATAGCTACTGAAGGAGGCTGCAGAGGTGCCTTGTCACTCACTAACAAACAGGGACTAATTATAGCTACTGAAGGAGGCTGCAGAGGTGCCTTGTCACTCACTAACAAACAGGGACTAATTATAGCTACTGAAGGAGGCTGCAGAGGTGCCTTGTCACTCACTAACAAACAGGGACTAATTATAGCTACTGAAGGAGGCTGCAGAGGAGCCTTGTCACTCACTAACAAATGCTTTCAATAAAACACTTGAAATGGGAAATCTCCATAAAATCTAGAAAAAGGCAAACATAACCCTAACAGTCAAGAAATGAGTCAGACTGGCGGTCCTAAGTTATAGACCAGTGTCGATAACATTCTGTGTACCGTGGTGGAGAGAGTAATAAGGGTGAGAACAGTGGAAGACCTGGAGAAGATAAACTTCAGATGAAGGGGGGGAGGGAACTTCAGATACGGGAGAGCGAACTTCAGATGGGGGAGGGGGGGGAAGTGAACTTCAGATGGGAGGGGAGAGCGAACTTCAGAAGGGGAGAGCGAACTTCAGAAGGGGAGAGCGAACTTCAGAAGGAAGGGGAGAGCGAACTTCAGAAGGAAGGGGAGAGCGAACTTCAGAAGGAAGGGGAGAGCGAACTTCAGAAGGAAGGGGAGAGCGAACTTCAGAAGGAAGGGGAGAGCGAACTTCAGAAGAAAGGGGAGAGCGAACTTCAGAAGAAAGGGGAGAGCGAACTTCAGAAGAAAGGGGAGAGCGAACTTCAGAAGGAAGGGGAGAGCGAACTTCAGAAGGAAGGGGAGAGCGAACTTCAGAAGGAAGGGGAGAGCGAACTTCAGAAGGGGAGAGCGAACTTCAGAAGGAAGGGGAGAGCGAACTTCAGAAGGAAGGGGAGAGCAAACTTCAGAAGGAAGGGGAGAGCGAACTTCAGAAGGAAAGGGAGAGCGAACTTCAGAAGGAAAGGGAGAGCGAACTTCAGAAGGAAGGGGAGAGCGAACTTCAGAAGGAAGGGGAGAGCGAACTTCAGAAGGGGAGAGCAAACTTCAGAAGGAAGGGGAGAGCGAACTTCAGAAGGGGAGAGCGAACTTCAGAAGGAAGGGGAGAGCGAACTTCAGAAGGAAGGGGAGAGCGAACTTCAGAAGGAAGGGGAGAGCGAACTTCAGAAGGAAGGGGAGAGAAAACTTCAGAAGGAAGGGGAGAGAGAACTTCAGAAGGAAGGGGAGAGAAACTTCAGAAGGAAGGGGAGAGAAAACTTCAGAAGGAAGGGGAGAGAAAACTTCAGAAGGAAGGGGAGAGAAAACTTCAGAAGGAAGGGGAGAGAAAACTTCAGAAGGAAGGGGAGAGAAAACTTCAGAAGGAAGGGGAGAGAAAACTTCAGAAGGAAGGGGAGAGAAAACTTCAGAAGGAAGGGGAGAGAAAACTTCAGAAGGAAGGGGAGAGAAAACTTCAGAAGGAAGGGGAGAGAAAACTTCAGAAGGAAGGGGAGAGAAAACTTCAGAAGGAAGGGGAGAGAAAACTTCAGAAGGAAGGGGAGAGAAAACTTCAGAAGGAAGGGGAGAGAAAACTTCAGAAGGAAGGGGAGAGAAAACTTCAGAAGGAAGGGGAGAGAAAACTTCAGAAGGAAGGGGAGAGAAAACTTCAGAAGGAAGGGGAGAGAAAACTTCAGAAGGAAGGGGAGAGAAAACTTCAGAAGGAAGGGGAGAGAAAACTTCAGAAGGAAGGGGAGAGAAAACTTCAGAAGGAAGGGGAGAGAAAACTTCAGAAGGAAGGGGAGAGAAAACTTCAGAAGGAAGGGGAGAGAAAACTTCAGAAGGAAGGGGAGAGAAAACTTCAGAAGGAAGGGGAGAGAAAACTTCAGAAGGAAGGGGAGAGAAAACTTCAGAAGGAAGGGGAGAGAAAACTTCAGAAGGAAGGGGAGAGAAAACTTCAGAAGGAAGGGGAGAGAAAACTTCAGAAGGAAGGGGAGAGAAAACTTCAGAAGGAAGGGGAGAGAAAACTTCAGAAGGAAGGGGAGAGAAAACTTCAGAAGGAAGGGGAGAGAAAACTTCAGAAGGAAGGGGAGAGAAAACTTCAGAAGGAAGGGGAGAGAAAACTTCAGAAGGAAGGGGAGAGAAAACTTCAGAAGGAAGGGGAGAGAAAACTTCAGAAGGAAGGGGAGAGAAAACTTCAGAAGGAAGGGGAGAGAAAACTTCAGAAGGAAGGGGAGAGAAAACTTCAGAAGGAAGGGGAGAGAAAACTTCAGAAGGAAGGGGAGAGAAAACTTCAGAAGGAAGGGGAGAGAAAACTTCAGAAGGAAGGGGAGAGAAAACTTCAGAAGGAAGGGGAGAGAAAACTTCAGAAGGAAGGGGAGAGAAAACTTCAGAAGGAAGGGGAGAGAAAACTTCAGAAGGAAGGGGAGAGAAAACTTCGGAAGGAAGGGGAGAGAAAACAGGTGAAGGCATATTGTTAAGTTCCTCTTTAGTAAATACAGATACAAAATATTTATTAAAAATACTACTCATCTCTTCATCACTATCTGTTATTTGACCTGTCTCAGTTTTTAATGGACCTATCCTTTCCCTAGTCTTAGTACGATATAACTGAAAAAACCCTTTAGGATTTGTCTTTGCTTGCCCTGCTATGCGAACTTCATAGTTTCTTTTTGCTTTCCTTATCTCTTTTTTAACATTTCTAACCAGTTGTACGAATTCCTGTTCTAAAGTGACCTCCCCATTTTTAATCCTTTTGTACCAAGCTCTCTTTTTAACTATAAGGTTCTTCAAATTCTTTGTTATCCACTTTGGGTCATTAGTATACGATCTATTCAATTTGTATGGTATACTACGTTCCTGTGCTTTGTTTAGAATATTCTTAAATAAGTTATATATTGAATCCACATCGAAATCCCCATTTAAGTCACCTATCGCTGGGTTCATGTCTCGCTCCAAGACCGGCCCACACCCCATACCCAAGCCTTTCCAATCAATTTGACCCAAAAAATTTCTTAGGCTATTAAAATCAGCTTTTCGAAAATCTGGCACTTTAACAGAATTTTCTCCTACTGGTCTATTCCATTCTATGCTAAATCTGATTTCTTTGTGATCACTGCTCCCTAGCTCACTCCCTATTTCGATGTCATTAATTTGCGTTTCCCTGTTAGTTAACACTAAATCTAAAATATTATTTTCCCGTGTTGGTTCCTTAATGTGTTGCGTAAGAAAGCAATCGTCAATTAATTCTAGAAAATCTTCTGCTTCACTATTCCCTGTTTTGTTCAACCAGTTTATTCCGCTAAAATTAAAGTCACCCATGACATAAATACTGTTAGATCTAGATGCTCTAGATATTTCATCCCATAGATGCTTTGCTTCCATTCTGTCTAAATTTGGTGGCCTATATATTACTCCTATTATAATATTATTAGCTTTTTCGTTTAATTCAATCCAAATAGTTTCTGTGTGTGGCTCTGTTTTGATTCCCTCTTTGAGACTACATTTCAAATTGTCCCTAACATATATGGCTACTCCACCTCCTCGTCTAATATATCTATCTGTGTGAAATAGTTTAAATCCATATATTTGATATTCAGCTAATAGTTCTCTATTTTCTACATTCATCCACGTTTCGGTAAGTGCAATAATATCTATTTTTTCTGTGCAGACAAGAGCATTTAATTCGTTAATTTTATTTCTTAGACTTCTACTGTTAGTGTAATGTGGGTGGGGACGAGGACAGGTTGACGAGTTTAGCAGTTACCAGGGAGGATGTTCTTAAACAAATAGTAAAACTCAAACCAAACAAATCCCCAGGGCCGGATGAAGTGTTTGCTAGGGTGCTTAAAGAATGCAAAGAGGAGCTTTGTGACCCACTGTCAACCATATTTAATAAATCAATAGAGTCAGGCAGAGTGCCAGAGTTTTGGAAAGTTGCTAATGTGATACCAGTTTTTAAGAAAGGAGATAGATCACTTGCGTCTAACTATCGACCAATTAGCCTAACGTCTATTGTGGGAAAGTTACTCGAATCTATAATAGCAAATAAAATTCGTCTTCATCTTGAAAAACATAAATTAATAATTGAGTCGCAACATGGTTTTATAAATGGCCGTTCATGTTTAACAAATTTGTTATCTTTTTATTCTAGCATTGTTGAGGCAGTTGATAGTGGTAAGGATTGCGATGTTGTATACCTTGACTTTAGCAAAGCTTTTGATACAGTGCCACATGAAAGACTGATTAAAAAAATAGAGTCTCATGGTATTGGGGGTGCTATATTAAGCTGGATTAGGGCATGGCTATACCAAAGGAAACAGAGAGTTAGTATAAATGGAATCAAGTCAGAGTGGGAAAATGTTGTAAGTGGAGTGCCTCAAGGCTCTGTCCTGGGACCTCTGTTGTTTATAATATATATAAATGATTTAGATTCAGGTTTGAGTAGCAACATTTGCAAATTTGCCGATGATACGAAAATCGGTAGGGAAATTAATTCGGAGGAGGACTCACTATCACTTCAAGTTGATCTAGATAGGGTTTTGAAATGGTCAAAGGTTTGGCAGATGCAGTTTAATGCTGATAAATGTAAAGGTCTGAGGTTAGGTAATGATGATAGAGTTACAAGATACGAGCTAGATGGTGTTGTGATTGCGAAGTCGGATTGCGAAAGGGATCTGGGAGTTATGATTAGTAAGAATTTAAAACAAAAGGATCAATGCATAAATGTTCGTAATAAGGCAAATCGGACACTTGGATTTATTAATCGCAGCGTTAGTAACAAGACACCTGGTGTGGTTCTCAAGCTATATCTTGCTCTAGTTAGGCCCCATTTAGATTATGCAGTTCAGTTTTGGTCGCCATATTATAGAATGGATATAAATTCACTTGAACGTGTCCAGCGTAGGATGACTAAGTTAATTCCCCAAATTAGAAATCTTTCATATGAAGAAAGATTAACAAAGCTTAAGTTGCATTCACTGGAAAGGCGAAGAGTTAGGGGTGACATGATAGAGGTTTACAAGTGGATGAATGGACATAACCGGGGGGATATTAATAGGGTATTAAAAGTATCAACACAGGACAGAACACGAAACAATGGATATAAATTGGATAAGTTTAGATTTAGGAAAGACTTGGGTAAATACTGGTTCAGTAACAGGGTTGTTGATTTGTGGAACCAATTGCCGCGTAACATTGTGGAGGTGGGGTCCCTCGATTGTTTCAAGCACGGGTTGGACAAGTATATGAGTGGGATTGGGTGGTTATAGAATAGGAGCTGCCTCGTATGGGCCAATAGGCCTTCTGCAGTTACCTTTGTTCTTATGTTCTTATGTTCTTAACTTCGGAAGGAAGGGGAGAGAAAACTTCGGAAGGAAGGGGAGAGAAAACTTCGGAAGGAAGGGGAGAGAAAACTTCGGAAGGAAGGGGAGAGAAAACTTCGGAAGGAAGGGGAGAGAAAACTTCGGAAGGAAGGGGAGAGAAAACTTCGGAAGGAAGGGGAGAGAAAACTTCGGAAGGAAGGGGAGAGAAAACTTCGGAAGGAAGGGGAGAGAAAACTTCGGAAGGAAGGGGAGAGAAAACTTCGGAAGGAAGGGGAGAGAAAACTTCGGAAGGAAGGGGAGAGAAAACTTCGGAAGGAAGGGGAGAGAAAACTTCAGAAGGAAGGGGAGAGAAAACTTCAGAAGGAAGGGGAGAGAAAACTTCAGAAGGAAGGGGAGAGAAAACTTCAGAAGGAAGGGGAGAGAAAACTTCAGAAGGAAGGGGAGAGAAAACTTGAGAAGGAAGGGGAGAGAAAACTTCAGAAGGAAGGGGAGAGAAAACTTCAGAAGGAAGGGGAGAGAAAACTTCAGAAGGAAGGGGAGAGAGAACTTCAGAAGGAAGGGGAGAGAAAACTTCAGAAGGAAGGGGAGAGGGAACTTCAGAAGGAAGGGGAGAGGGAACTTCAGAAGGAAGGGGAGAGGGAACTTCAGAAGGAAGGGGAGAGGGAACTTCAGAAGGAAGGGGAGAGGGAACTTCAGAAGGAAGGGGAGAGGGAACTTCAGAAGGAAGGGGAGAGGGAACTTCAGAAGGAAGGGGAGAGGGAACTTCAGAAGGAAGGGCAGAGGGAACTTCAGAAGGAAGGGCAGAGGGAACTTCAGAAGGAAGGGCAGAGGGAACTTCAGAAGGAAGGGCAGAGGGAACTTCAGAAGGAAGGGCAGAGGGAACTTCAGAAGGAAGGGCAGAGGGAACTTCAGAAGGAAGGGGAGAGGGAACTTCAGAAGGAAGGGGAGAGGGAACTTCAGAAGGAAGGGGAGAGGGAACTTCAGAAGGAAGGGGAGAGGGAACTTCAGAAGGAAGGGGAGAGGGAACTTCAGAAGGAAGGGGAGAGGGAACTTCAGAAGGAAGGGGAGAGGGAACTTCAGAAGGAAGGGGAGAGGGAACTTCAGAAGGAAGGGGAGAGGGAACTTCAGAAGGAAGGGGAGAGGGAACTTCAGAAGGAAGGGGAGAGGGAACTTCAGAAGGAAGGGGAGAGGGAACTTCAGAAGGAAGGGGAGAGGGAACTTCAGAAGGAAGGGGAGAGGGAACTTCAGAAGGAAGGGGAGAGGGAACTTCAGAAGGAAGGGGAGAGGGAACTTCAGAAGGAAGGGGAGAGGGAACTTCAGAAGGAAGGGGAGAGGGAACTTCAGAAGGAAGGGGAGAGGGAACTTCAGAAGGAAGGGGAGAGGGAACTTCAGAAGGAAGGGGAGAGGGAACTTCAGAAGGAAGGGGAGAGGGAACTTCAGAAGGAAGGGGAGAGGGAACTTCAGAAGGAAGGGGAGAGGGAACTTCAGAAGGAAGGGGAGAGGGAACTTCAGAAGGAAGGGGAGAGGGAACTTCAGAAGGAAGGGGAGAGGGAACTTCAGAAGGAAGGGGAGAGGGAACTTCAGAAGGAAGGGGAGAGGGAACTTCAGAAGGAAGGGGAGAGGGAACTTCAGAAGGAAGGGGAGAGGGAACTTCAGAAGGAAGGGGAGAGGGAACTTCAGAAGGAAGGGGAGAGGGAACTTCAGAAGGAAGGGGAGAGGGAACTTCAGATGGAGAGAGGGAACTTCAGATGGAGAGAGGGAACTTCAGATGGAGAGAGGGAACTTCAGATGGAGAGAGGGAACTTCAGATGGAGAGAGGGAACTTCAGATGGAGAGAGTGAACTTCAGATGGAGAGAGGGAACTTCAGATGGAGAGAGTGAACTTCAGATGGAGAGAGGGAACTTCAGATGGAGAGAGGGAACTTCAGATGGAGAGAGGGAACTTCAGATGGAGAGAGGGAACTTCAGATGGAGAGAGGGAACTTCAGATGGAGAGAGGGAACTTCAGATGGAGAGAGGGAACTTCAGATGGAGAGAGGGAACTTCAGATGGAGAGAGGGAACTTCAGATGGAGAGAGGGAACTTCAGATGGAGAGAGGGAACTTCAGATGGAGAGAGGGAACTTCAGATGGAGAGAGGGAACTTCAGATGGAGAGAGGGAACTTCAGATGGAGAGAGGGAACTTCAGATGGAGAGAGGGAACTTCAGATGGAGAGAGGGAACTTCAGTTGGGTTAACTCATTGTTAACCCATTGGGTTAACCCATTGTTAACCTTCAATGGGTTTTAAGACAAGATTAATAGAGTGCGATAGGAAAAAATGACAGGATAGATTATATATGTTTTTGGCTCAAGAACACTTGATACCAGGTCCCAGCAGAGACTGGTGTACAAGATGGACATGCAACTGGTGTAAGTGGCAGGATGCTAAACTGTGAAAGGAAGTCTCTTAAGGAGAGGAAGATCGTCACATTCAGAGGGCGAAGTCTCCAGCTGGAGGAATGTTACAAGTGGGTCCCTCAAGGCTCGGTCCTGGAGCACTAATGTTGCTAATATTAAGGATCAAACATGCGCGAACTCTCTCTTTCGGATAATGTTTCTATGTGATGCAAAACTAATTAAAAATGTAAAAACAGAGGAGTATTGCAGAATGTTAAAATACGACCTTGACAAATTCCAGGAGTTGACAAGTGCTGGAGGTCACCTACAAAAAGTGTACGGTAGTGAGGATGTGGAAAGGAAGAGAGTCGACCAGAAGGTTAATATACCACAACTAGAAAGTAACCACGAATCAGAGAAGGGAGATTTGGAAGTGGATGTAACCTCAACACCAACACCGGAGGCTCACACAGGCAGGGTGACATCAGGAGAATACGGGACGCTGGTGAACATTAGAACATCATTTAAAACCCGAAATCATGACTATTTCAACGCAATATGCACAGCTTTTGTTAAACCAGTACTGGAATCTGCAAGACCTGCTTGGAATCCATATCTTGTGCAAAATAATACGAAAATTTCAATAGTGCAGAGATTCCTTACCATATAAGATCCAAAGCTAAAAATGTTAAGCTATGATAACAGGCGGAAGGAACTAGACCACACAAGCCTGGAAGGCAGAAGAAACAGGGTAAGTATGATAGCAACATAAAATAGAGGGGAAGGGAACTAGGTCAGCCTCATTAAATTGAGAGAAAATAAAACAACACAAGTGGAAGTTAGAAACACAAGCGAGTCGAAGAGTGTAAGGTCATATACTTGTACCTTGTACAGGTGGTCAGCAAGTGGAACGTGCTGAGAGAAGCTGTGCTCTCTCAGCTTGAGAGAAGCTCCACTATCCACAGCTTCTTGGACCGATTCAACAAAGAATTTGAACGTCAGAATTGTTAAGCTATAGCGCAACAGCTACAAAATGAAGATAGTAGACAGGACATAGAGAGATATATCCTACTTCCCTGTTTTAAATGATATTAAGCATTACCACAGCCATCCACACCACCACCACAGCCATCCACACCACTACTACAGCCATCCACACCACCACCACAGCCATCCACACCACCACCACAGCCATCCACACCACTACTACAGCCATCCACACCACCACCACAGCCATCCACACCACCACCACAGCCATCCACACCACTACTACAGCCATCCACACCACCACCACAGCCATCCACACCACCACCACAGCCATCCACACCACCACCACACCCATCCACACCACCACCACACCCATCCACACCACCACCACAGCCATCCACACCACCACCACAGCCATCCACACCACCACCACAGCCATCCACACCACCACCACAGCCATCCACACCACCACCACAGCCATCCACACCACCACTACACCCATCCACACCACCACCACAGCCATCCACACCACCACCACAGCCATCCACACCACCACTACACCCATCCACACCACCACTACACCCATCCACACCACCACCACAGCCATCCACACCACCACCACTACACCCATCCACACCACCACCACAGCCATCCACACCACCACAGCCATCCACACCACCACCACAGCCATCCACACCACCACTACACCCATCC
>NC_091209.1:23929356-24036856 GCF_040958095.1 Procambarus clarkii
GAAAGCATTTTGCGTTTTTTTTTCTTTCCGAGTACAACTTTAGGAGAAGTATTGACTATGCTTGGCTACCTAGTGGTCTCCTAGAGAAAATTTTCCCTCCCTTTGAAATTTCAGAAATTCCGACACAAAATTATTAGCACCTAATATACCAAGCTAAGCGGCTATGATAGGAACATACTAATATTACTAACCTATTAGTCATCGTAAGAGAATCATTAAAGAAACTTCAGTTGAGCGGCTTCCCAGAAAAAATAGGATGTTACCAAGTCGTAACATTTATTGTACGTAAATATATGTACATGTACATATATGTACATTTATATGTACATTTACGTACATTTATTGTACGTAAATGCGCTATTTACGTACAATATTTATTTTATGAAAACATAAACCTTCCAGTATTAGGGATAAATATGATACAAAAAGTACTATTCAGAACTGGATTTAATTAAATGCCAACCAAATCCAAGGCATACTTCCCTAAGTCGATAATGACGAGTTCAGAACCATACTGATGGTTGCTTCCCCAGAAGAGTCGAGGAAGGAGACGCCACATGACGCCATTGTGCGCTTGACCAGGCACACGCCAACACTCAGATTGTGCATTACCAAGTCTTCCCGAGAGGTTCCGCAACTCGCGACACTACAAAAATTTGATATTTCAATCACCCAACAGTGATTCTGCGACAGCAATCTTTAATAACGGGAAGTACCTTGTTTCTGGTGTGAATTAAATACTATATTATTGGATCCTTAAGTATTAGTTTCAACCCGGTTATGAGGCGTACGACCACCCAACACTGGGCAAGGGTCCATCCACAATCCTTATTAATCTATGTCATATCTTATTGACAATAATATTTGTGAGGGTAGGAGTTGACACCATCTAAACCTTCTACTAGTGTACGTGCACGTGACGCTCGCCGTGCATAGGGCACGGGAATGGCCGTGCACTCGGACTGGATTTGGTAACTCGTACTTGAAACATCCCGTGTTTAGGCTCCTTGGAGAGCCTTGGTCATCAGCATTCCAAATATGTTACAATGGCCGTTGTAGTGCATTTGTGGAAAGAGTTAGAGCGAGTAGCAGTTTTAACTGTAAAGATTGAGGGAGGCAGAGCGGAGTGGTAGGGAAGGCGGAACCACCACCCCGCACCGTTCCCATAGCGTCCCAGAGAGCCTGGAGGGACGCCACATTTGGGCGCCATACAGGGATAGCTGTGATTGGCCTAGAGGTGCAGGCCGATGTATGCTTCTCTCTGATTGCCTAGTTTGAGGAGGACCAGGAAGCCGGGACTTTGCCGCCCTGGCCGCATGATGCCATTCTGCATCTAGCCATCGCCTGTGGTAGACGTAATCTTTAGTTAGTTGGCCAGCTAAGGAAAGGCGTTGATGGAGGTAGCTTTTAGTACATCTTTACATCTACGCAACACCGACGTGGGTCCGCAGGGAACGCAGCAGAATCCGGGAACTCGTCGTCTGTGCGTGTGATAGCAAGGAAGTGTATTTTAGTAAATGGACAGTGAAAAGTGGGTAAGCACATAAGCAGGGTAGCCACAGAATGTCTTGTGTATCCCTATCTTCAGTTATCAATCAGACTCAATCTGATCTGATAGTGTTATTCAGCAGTGGAGAGATCTGGGAATATTTTGCCAGTGTTCAGGACTGTTTTCCCATAGAAATTCGTGGGAATTTCGGTAGACAGAAACTCATAGTGTTGGCGCTATTTTTATACGAATGCCACCCTTCGCCCTGAGGTGGCGCGAAGCCGTCAAAGTGAGAATGAGGACGAAGTGAGCCGAGCCGCGCGAGACTCCGCCCCGGGCCACCACCTAAGCCTAGCCGCGCCAAGTGAGGGGGGTGGCCACCTACTACAGCAGTGTGTGTGCATGGTAGGAGATGTGTGTGAGAGCCGGCTGTATAATTGAGTATCCCCTGTGTGTATTGGTGATTATTATCTCTAAGCTTGAATTCGAGGTCAGGTGTTCCACTCGCATTGTCTCTAGCGCACCTGCTAGGTGAAAAGGAAGCGTGGAGTGCGTGAGATTTTCACCCCTATTTACGTCCTTGTCAGTCAAGAGAGGACTTGATCTGTTGTGTGCAGACGTACGTGTGGGTGTGTGCTCACACGGGAACACAGAGTTTATTAGACTTAGGACCGTATGGGCCGTCCTAGAGTGTGTTTTATACTCCATTCTGGTGGGATTTCATGTAATTACATTTCTTGGTGATTTGTGTATGTTATGTCCCATGTCCGTGTAGTCTTTTGCAGGAGAGGAAGTCCAGTTCCGGTCATCATTTCACGGTAGAGTGACGGTGTGGTAACACCGGGGATTTCCTGGCATTTGATTATTGTGGAGTGATACCAGTGTGTGTGTGTGTGTATACAAGTGTTGTGTTCCCAGGGCTGTGATAAGTGTAATATTATATATTATATATTATATATATATATATATATATATATATATATATATATTGTGACGATAATCTCCTTCAAGAGATTGAGCCTGCTCTTCCCTCCATAATTACGTCTTCACAATTATATAAAGACTATGGAAGAAATGTCCAACAACGACAACAACACCAGCAAGGCTTGCCAGGGTGAGCAAAAACGTATGCAGCCAGCCACCTGTTCGGACCCAAATCACCAAACTACATGTTGATCGCTGCCGGCTGCGCTGATTGGTCGCCGGTCTGGCTGCACCTGCACTCGCCCCCCCATACTACCTGATGTCTGGGGTCGCCCCAACATCAGTCCTCAGAATGTTCAGTGCTTTCGTAGCCAGCACTCCTCCCAGCTAGACGTTAGCGTGTACTGAGAGAGGTGGTGGCTTTAAGCCAATATTCCAGCACCTCCCACTTAACTTTGTGTTGCACTTCTTGTTATTTTGCCTTAACGTAACTTTTCATTGTGTCATTTAAGTATTCTTATTATTTTGATTGATTGATTTTATTATAAGAATTTGTTTGTGCATTATTTTCATGTTTTGATTTATTTAACGTAATTAAAATTTCATTGTTAAAGTTTACTTGTGTTTTGTGTGTCTTCTCCTTACCTTACCACAGACGAAGTTCCAGTTTTTTCTATTTTTTTTTATAACTATGTGACGAGGCCATACCCCTAGCCTTAAACAGCCGAACACCAACGCGTTACCGTCACAAGTTATATGGGGGCCTGTCCTAGGAGCTTCACTCAGGTACTGGTGCTAAGTGGTAATTTATGGTAAGCGTATTTAACTTTGTTAACGTAGCTTTACTATTTTTCATTCAATTTCATTTTTTATAAGGTGCGGTGTATTGTGCATTACGAGAGTAACATATAGTGAAGGTGAGACAACTTTGGATTACGTGGTGACTGTAGGCCGCAGTCATACTCTTAATTGGTCATCTCTCCCTCCTTGTTATTACTCGTATTTACCATCTATGTCCCTTGAATATTTCTCATTCTGACAGATCATCATATTGGTACCCTGGTACTGTGGTCTGCCCCGGGTCAAGAGTACCCAATCTTCTGCAATCTGACTGTAGGAGGACAAAGAGGGCCATAGTTCCTCTAGCTCGAACTTTAGTTGCTGAATTGGGACCTCAGCAGCAGTTCTCGTCACCAGTTGACACCTCGCACCCCTACACGTCAGTCAGAGATGATGATACATACAACGGTAGGGAATTAGCTTATTTTTTCAGAGCACAAAAGTTCGCTAATTCTGTAAGTATCATATTAAATTCAGTGGGAAAAACTTGCTTTATGTCCTATAGAGACTTGGCAAGGTATGCCTACATCCTTGGACTACCAATTTTACTTTTGAAGCATTTAACTGTTTCATTTGTTTTCGAAACTTTGTTTCATTTGTTAGTAGGATTTTCTTGCCCTTATTCTCTTACATGAGTACCGGGTACAAGATTTCCTGCGCCCTTGATTTAATTTAATCATTTAATATCTTTCACTTAACGTTAATTGTTAAAGATCACACAGGATAGGTGCCAGTTGCCACGTTGTCCTGTTTCTGACATTTCATTATTGAACATTCGTGTACCTTTATTTGCTAATTTCACCATGTTTCGTCTCCAAACTTTCCGTGCAAATCCAGCAGGTGAAATAGGGACTTTAAGTCGTGCCAAGAGGACTGAATTACAAACTCTTGCACATGAGTATCAACTAGAAGTTCCCTACCAAGCCAACAAAAATGACCTACACAACCTGTTGCTGGATTACTATTTAGAGCAAGGTAAGATAGACTCTGAAACTCATGAAACTTACTATATTGCAGATAAAACTGATTTGGCAACGCTGAAACTCAAACTAGAGCTGGCCAAGATTGAACGTGAGCAGCAAAGGGAAGCCCTCGAACAACAAGAACGAGCTGCTGCCATACGAAGAGAAGAACAAGAACGCGAAGCTGCTTTGAGGAGAGACGAACAAGAACGCGAAGCTGCTTTGAGGAGGGAAGAACACGAACGCGAGGTCGCATTACTCCGTGAACGTGAACGAGTACAGCTTGAAACCAAACAACGCGAGTTGGAAATACAACGCGAACATGACAAGCAACAAGCGACTCTGGCTCTAGAGTGTCGTCAACGCGAAATCTCCTTGGAAACTTCACACTTCACCCAACGCCAGCAAGCTACTGCCAATCTTCCCGTCAGTTTTAATATATCACATGCAAGTAAGTTAATGCCATCCTTTGTAGAAGCAGAAGTTGATGTTTTTTTCACCACCTTTGAAACCCTTGCTAATCAACTCAGTTGGCCTGTCAACCAATGGGCCACACTTCTCAGAGTCCATCTTACAGGTAGAGCTGCAGTCACACTCAGTACTTTGGCGTCTGAGAATGACTACTACACTCTGAAACAAGCAGTGTTAGACGCCTACCTACTTTCCACCGAAAGTTATAGAAGGAAATTCCGTGACCACCTGAAGGCAAGTACCACTACCTTCCTCGAGTTTGCTAACACGAAACGGAGGTATTTCATGAAATGGCTGGAAGCAGCACATGTCTCTACTTTTACAGAACTCGTGAACCTGATGCTTGTTGAAGAATTCTTGAGACGTGTGCCGCCTCCTGTCCGCCTCTACTTAGCAGATAAAGAAGAAACCGACTACCTGAAGTGTGCTAAGTCGGCTGACACTTACAGCCTCATCCACCGGCTGACACCCGAACCATCCTCCAGTAAGAAGTCGTGGTACAGTTACGAGAAGGTGAGCCCCGATCAAGCTGGTTCACAACTGTACTGCAAGTATTGTAGACTCTATGGACATACCATAGACAAGTGTGGTAAGTCTCAATACAAGGGAACCACTGACCAACAACGACCCAAACCAACTCCTCCTAAGTCCGGTAAGCCTGTGATGAATGTTGGTGTTGATGTTAATGATCTTTCTCTTTTCAGTAACCACCTGTATACTGGAACTGTCTCTGCCAACGGTTCAAATCCGGAGGGACGTTTCAAATTGAAGATCTTGAGGGACACAGCGGCTCTACAATCGATCATCTTGAAGTCGGCTGTGCCCAACATAGTCTACACCGGGGAAACAGTCTTCATCACTGACCTCACTGCTACCACTCCATACCCTCTCGCCAGAGTCCACCTGAATTGTCCCTACGTGAACGGGGAAGTCCAAGTCGCCGTCAGGGAAAAGCCTTTTCCCATGCCTGGAGTGCAACTTCTCCTAGGCAACGACTTGGCAGAAGACCTGCAACCGACCAACCTGATCGTCATGGACAAACCCCAGGTGTGTAACTCTGTGCCAATAAATCCTATTCTCGAGTATGTTCCAGCAGAGGTTCAAGAGAGTGATGAAGTTTCTCCTCCGGTTCTCGTGACCACCCGTGCACAAGCCGCACGTCCACAGCCAGCTGACTCTACTGCTACCGCTGTCCCTCAAGACCCTCAGAAACTACCCCCGCATCTGACCAAGTTGGAGTTCCGTAAGTTGCAGAGGGAAGATCTTACTTTAACACCATTGTTTTTCCAGGCTGAGACTCAACCCGACAGTATTCCTGGGTTCTTCCTAGAGAACGACTTGCTTTACCGCAGATATAGACCCAGTAAACTGAAGGAGGAGGACGATTGGGCCAACATCGAACAACTTGTGATTCCCACCAGCCTGCGGCCCACTATTCTACACCTGGCCCACGGAGCATTCTCCCACTACGGCTTCAACAAGACTTACCATGGAATTCGTCAAGACTACTACTGGCCAGGTATGGTAAATAACGTCAAACAGTACGTAAAACAGTGTCATACATGTCAGATGGCAGGCAAACCGAACGTCTCCATTCCCAGAGCACCACTGATTCCCATACAGGTGCCTGCGGAACCTTTCCACAGACTCATAATAGACTGTGTTGGTCCTTTACCTCGGACCAGTTCAGGTAACGCCTACATCCTAACCATCCTGTGTCCTACCACCAGATTTCCCATAGCAGTTCCAGTGAAGAACATCACGGCTGCTACAGTTATCAAACATCTATTGAAGATCTTCACTCAATACGGATTTCCCAGGGAGATTCAAAGTGACTGTGGCACCAACTTCACCAGTGATCTCTTCAAAAGGACACTGGAGGAGTTCAACATCAAACAGGTATTGTCCAGCCCCTATCATCCTGCTTCACAGGGTTCTCTTGAACGTAGTCATCAGACCATCAAAGCACCCTTGAAAAAGTTTTGTAGTGAAACCTCAAAGGATTGGGATAAGCAGATTGACCTAATAATGTGTATTTTCAGAAGTCTCCCCAATGAGTCCCTAGGAGTATCTCCTTATGAGATGCTCTACGGCCGTAAGTGCCGTACTCCCCTTAAGGCTTTCAAAGACTCTCTCAGAGATGCCACCTTCAGTGAGCATCAGAATGTGCCCCAGTTTCTTCAAAACCTTCAACACATTCTAGAGAGAGTCCACCGCTTTGCTCATGATAATCTATTGAAAGCCCAGGTGAGAATGAAGACTCATTACGACCAGACCAGCAAAGTAAGAAAATTCAAGCCGGGAGACTTCGTCCTTGCTTATTTCCCTATCCCAGGTTCACCTTTACAGAACAGATTTTCAGGACCCTACTGCGTCAAAGAGTGCAGGAATAATAATAATTATGTGATAGAGACTCCAGATAGGCGGCGGAAGACCCAGCTGTGCCACGTCAACCTCCTGAAGCAATATAATGGTACTCCTCCCACTGTCTTGACTAACTATTCCACATTCACAGAACCCTACATCCACAGTGAGACCTTCCCAGCTTCTCCTCCCGAAAGCACTGACAAGGAGTCAGCGCTTTCTAATTCCGAAATCCTTAATGATCTTCCCAAATACTTTCAGGATAATCATAGTGCACCTCTCGTCAAGATCTTCAGAGAACATCAAGAGTTGTTCCGAGATGATCCCCAAGAGTGTAATGTTACCCAGCACGACATCCAACTGCTCCCCGACACCCGGCCGATTCGTCAACCCTTCTACCGAATCAGCCCGAGCAAGAAGGAAGTCATGCGTGCTGAGGTGCAATACCTCTTGGATCATGGACTGGCTACACCTTGTGAGTCCCCCTGGGCCTCACCCTGTATCTTGGTGCCCAAACCCCAAGGTAAGGTGCGGTTGTGCACTGACTATCGTAAACTGAACTCTGTCACTGTCAAGGATGCTTACCCCTTGCCAAGGATAGATGACATCCTTGATGCCATTGGTAGTGCCCAGTACTTGTCCCAAGTGGACTTGCTTAAGGGGTACTATCAAGTGTGTCTAACGGAGCGCGCTAAAGAGATATCTGCCTTCATCACTCCTTTTGGACTTTTCAGATATGAACGCCTTCCTTTCGGACTATGTAATGCCCCGGCCACCTTTCAAAGAGCTGTCAACCGTGTCATCCAGGGCTTGGATAACACATACGCCTACCTGGACGATATCGTCGTAGCCTCCAACTCCTGGAGTGAACATCTGCTCCAGCTGCGACGTCTGTTCTCCAAGCTCCTGACAGCCGGCCTCACCATCAACCTGGGCAAGTCCACTTTCGCGAAAGGTAAAGTGCGGTATCTGGGTCATGTTATTGGGAGTGGCAGCATAGCTCCGTTAGACTCACACACTCAAGCCATCCTACAGTATCCACAGCCTACCACCAGGAAGCAGCTCCTGCGCTTCCTTGGTCTTGCCTCTTACTACCGTAGGTTTGTGAGGAATTTCAGTACAGTCGCCACACCTCTAATTCTATTAACCAGTCCCAAGCAACGGTATAATTGGACCATGCAGCAAACCGTTGCTTTCGAACAACTCAAATTCCTCCTCTGTTCTAACCCCATTCTCGCCTCTCCAGATATCGCCAAGCCTTTCGTCCTTCATGTCGACGCCAGTGGTACCGGCGTTGGTGGTGTCCTGATGCAACTACGAGGCGAGGAGGTTCTACCTGTCAGCTACTACAGCTACAAACTGAAACCACACCAGAGGAACTACAGCACTATTGAAAAGGAGCTACTATCCATCGTCCTGAACCTCCAACACTTCGCTCCGTACCTACAAGGCGCCAGGTCTACCACCATCTTCTCAGACCACAACCCTCTCCGCTTCCTACATCAAGCCCAATTCACCAACCAGCGTCTTCTACGATGGGCTCTGTATTTACAAGACTTCAACCTGGAGATCCGCTATATCAAGGGTTCTGACAACACCATAGCCGATGCCCTCTCCAGAGTTTATGAAGTAGAAGCAACTCCATCCATTACTCCACCACATAACGACGTACTTCTTCCAGAACCGCAGGCTTCGGGGGAGAGTTGTGACGATAATCTCCTTCAAGAGATTGAGCCTGCTCTTCCCTCCATAATTACGTCTTCACAATTATATAAAGACTATGGAAGAAATGTCCAACAACGACAACAACACCAGCAAGGCTTGCCAGGGTGAGCAAAAACGTATGCAGCCAGCCACCTGTTCGGACCCAAATCACCAAACTACATGTTGATCGCTGCCGGCTGCGCTGATTGGTCGCCGGTCTGGCTGCACCTGCACTCGCCCCCCCATACTACCTGATGTCTGGGGTCGCCCCAACATCAGTCCTCAGAATGTTCAGTGCTTTCGTAGCCAGCACTCCTCCCAGCTAGACGTTAGCGTGTACTGAGAGAGGTGGTGGCTTTAAGCCAATATTCCAGCACCTCCCACTTAACTTTGTGTTGCACTTCTTGTTATTTTGCCTTAACGTAACTTTTCATTGTGTCATTTAAGTATTCTTATTATTTTGATTGATTGATTTTATTATAAGAATTTGTTTGTGCATTATTTTCATGTTTTGATTTATTTAACGTAATTAAAATTTCATTGTTAAAGTTTACTTGTGTTTTGTGTGTCTTCTCCTTACCTTACCACAGACGAAGTTCCAGTTTTTTCTATTTTTTTTTATAACTATGTGACGAGGCCATACCCCTAGCCTTAAACAGCCGAACACCAACGCGTTACCGTCACAATATATATATATATATATATATATAATGTATATGTGGCTGACCTGTTTAACGTAATTTTGGTGGATTTGTGGTGAAGTGCGAGTAACGTCGTTGTGGGGAGTGACAGCTAACAGCTCCATCGAGTAATGTAATTCACAGGAGTAATTATCGATCCGTGGGATCGTTAATCACTTGCCCAGGTTGATCAGGAGTGTGTTATCTCCCCAGTGTTCCACATTAGCGTTTAATAGCTGAAGGCTACTGGTGAGGTCAGCAGGTACGATATATATATAATTAAAGTGTCACGAAGCCTAGTGTGTCATTACTGTGATTGCAGTAATTTGTCATTATAACTGGGTTGCAAAGTGTAGGGCCGTGGTCTAATATAGCGTTATTAGACCACCGTGTGTCATTGCAACGGGGTTGTAAATTGTTGGGTCATGTTCTAATATAGTGAAATTAGACCACCGTGTTTTTGTCATTGCAATGGGGTTGTAAAATGTTGGGCCGTGATTGTTAATAGTGTTAATGATCTCCGAGTGTGTTATTGTTGTTCAGTAAATAGTTTGGGCCGTGTTCTAATGGTTTAGAGCACCGTGGGTGTTATTTACTGGTGTTCTGTAGTAATTGTGAATTTCAACTGGATTGTAATCGTTTAAATCACCGAGTGTTGTGATTTATTGTGTCTTGGGTGAACTCGTCATTGGGACGAGCACTTGGTGTTATTATCCTGTATATTGGTTGTCATCGAAGTCCAGTATTCAGTGAACGTTGATTGAGAGTCAATTAATGTAATTTAACCAAGGGAACACCCTTTGCTTATAGAGAAATTGTTCTAAGACAATTTGAGTAATGTAAGATACGTTTGGGTTAATTATTTACCAAGGAGAAGCTGGTTTGGTCGGTCAGGGAGCCTAGCCCAGCTGCCACTTCAGGCAAAGTCAGGCAGGTTGTAGGAATTACGGGAGGGCTGAAGTCTTGCATTTCAAATACCGTCGCATATTATTTGTCAACCCGTTCTCGCACTTTCTTACAGTCAATATTGACTTATTAAATAAGTGCATATGTGACATACTAATTTATTGTGAATATTTTAGTTTCCCTTGAAAAGCTTCATAGAAAACACCAACCTTACCTAACCTTCTTAGTATGTTAAGATAAGCATTTTATTGCTTCGTAATTACAATTATTACTTAACCTATACCTATAATAGGTTAAGTAATAATTGTAATTACGAAGCAATAAGATGTTTATCTTAAGGTACCAAGAAGGTTAGGTAATGTCGGTGATTTCTATGAAGCTTTTCAAGGTAAACTAAAATATTCACAATAAATTAGAATGTCACATATGCACGTATTTAATAAGTCAATATTGACTATACGAAAGTGCGAGAACGGGTTGTATTTGTCAGTTGGACAGGTAATAACGGGTTCACGGAAGTCAAGGTAATTAACTCCGATCAGGGTTGATCAACTCACACGAAGGCTACATCGTTGCATTAACGTAACGTCGGTTATTAATATCCGTCAGTGGACAGGTAATTTGATTGACTCTTGAGAGAGTAAAGTTAATGCTAAAGTAACGTAGATGTGGTGATTAGTTATCATTCCGTGGGATAGTGAACTTGTCACCTGAGTTCATCGGGGTATGGAGGACCCGAGAGGGAATTCAAATCATTGATGTCATAATTGACGAGCCAGTGTGATACGTTACGTATTTGTGTATTAATTAATTATTCATTTTCGGGATAGTAATTAATTGCTTGAGGGTTGAGTGACGGTGTCCCACCCCTATATTTTTCTTGTCCCAGCTTCGAGTCACATCTCTGCAACCTGAACGTTCTCTGATGTTCAGGAAACATTGTGACATATATGAGGATATGGGAAGTTATCGTGTTGGCAGTGAATTTGCCGTTTTAGTTTGGTTATACAGGTGGCTTACGCCCTTTTGAGTTAAAAAAAATGGCGTCGAGGCGCTCTGCTTCCCGCCAAAGAAGCCTGACAACTGCCGGCTGTTGATTGGCCAGGTAGGGTCACGTGACATCATGGACCAATCACGAGGAGCCCTCGGGCGGTGTGACGTGACGAGGTAGAGGGCGGCGGGCGCCCCTGCGGGCTCAGTGTGTCATGGCCCGCCTTTGAGAGCAGACGCGCTCGAATGAGCTCTCAATTTGGAGGCTAGGAAGCCTCAATCTGTGGACACAAGCAGCCGCATTGATATTGTAGACGTCGTGGGACCTTACTCGACTTTTAGGGAGTATATGGAAGCAAGGCTGGGCTGACGTTAGAGCGCCAAGAGCTCTTTTATTGATAGACTGTGGTGGGAATGAGCGCTGGGCGGGATCGTGAGGACGCCTCCCGCGGGCCACGTTCAAACGCATCAGGCGAGCTGTTGTGCCTGGGGCAAGTCCGAAGACTGAGAAGGGGACACTGAACCACACTGCAAGTTTGATTACAGTTCCAGTGTGGGAGGAAGAAAACGACGTGCACAGGGACCCGTCTCCAAGACCTCAGGAGGAGGAGGGCCTGCCTGCAGAGTGTGAGGACGGCGAGGACGTGCATCTACGAGTCGAGTGAGGACCGTGTGTGCACAAGATCCTGATCAACGGAGGCTCGAACGCCAGGACCGAGGCCCTCAACAACCCTCGCCAGAGGATATGTCGATTTTGTAACAGAAAGAGTTAAGGTAGATAAATTCCCTCCCCATTACCCCTTGGTCTAGGTGAGATAGAGTATCATTCATGTCGGGAACATTGTCTTGAATGAGAGTTAATTATATATTATATGTGTATGGGCGCTGTGACATTTTGAACAGTTAGAGAAAGTGGCTGGATTCAATCGGCCATGTGCAAACTTTCGAATCGTCCAGCTGACTGTGTTACCAGAGGCGAGAGAGGAGTGTTGCCGCTGTCTGACAGTTCCACCTACATTATTCTTTATGTGGATTCGATGTAGTTTCCTTCAGTAAACTTGCCATCGATTTTACCAATGTGTTTGAGTGAGCCTCCATTCTCTAGGGCAAGTTGAGTAAATCATTTATTATTGCACTGCACTTGATATTGAGACCTTGGTTCGCGGCATTTAACTAGACCACTGAGAAGTGTTGCTGGGACACAAATGCAAGCACCCAGCTGGCGACCTTGAGTGAGAGAGAAAAGAGCTAAGGATTTACCGGTATATTATCCCAGTGGCACGACGGGCCAATTCGACTCAGAGTACCAGAGGTGGGGTTGGATTTCTGCACTCACTAGGGGTGCAAGGCTGGGGCACAGGTTGTGCCTCTGCCCCTGGTAGACTGGGGGCTCCTTGGGCGAGCAGTGGTGCCCAAGAACAGGGGAGCGAAGACCCGCGGGAATAACCCTAACTGTATAAGGAAACAAGAGGCGAGAACGCGACAGTAGTCAAGGGTAATTGCAGCTCTCTTAGTTTACTACAATACCATGTCCAAAGTGCTATGGAGTGGACGACGGTAACCGATAACGTAACTCGTATTGGGATTAATCAGCTGTCCGTAGTACAGGGATTAATGGGGATTGCTCACTGAACACTCGACGGGTAAAGTGTTTGTGAAATTCCGAGTTACTAGTGATAATTGTACAGTTTGATTTGTCTTTGGGAGACAAGATAAAGTGAACGTAAGTGTTACTTTAATATAAACGTAAATCAATAGTCATTGATTGTTGATCGTCCGAGGGACGAAGTGTTAACGTAAGACTTTAATTAAGGAGGGTTGCTGGCGTTGCCAGTAACCCCATTAGTCATTATAATGCCATTAATAGGCTACCAGTTTGATTGCATTGCAACTGCTATTGCAGGAGAGGGCTGCAAGGAGCGTAAAGTAACTGGAGGAGGTTACTGGAGGCGTGTCTCCTAACCCACCTCCTTGTTGTGGCATTAGTGATTATACACTTAGTATGTTTTGCTTGATTGATTCCTCTGTGAACACTCAGTATGTTCAAGTTAGTTCATTATACAGCACTCGTAAAGTGCTGCATTATGCTAGCTGTCAGTAAAGGTGTTATAGGAAGGATTTCGAGTAACATCATTAATATCTTTGTTGTTGTAGTAGTTAGTACTTTGTTGAATAAACTGTTGTTATGTTGAATGCTGTCTTACGTTACAGCCTGCACACTTTATTGATTTATAATTGTTCTGCCATGTTGCACGAAATTATTATTGCTATTCATTTTGAGACTGCTTTTGAGATAAGAGCTGAGTTCTTAGCACCACACAACAAATAATACGTTGTGAGAACCCGGGACCTACTCGCTAGATTCACTCCAGCAAATGACGAAGGTCGACGGCCTAAGTGATTGGGATTTCATACTTTTGAGGTCTCGGCATTTGCTCGCGCCTAGTCAATTGTTCTATGGTCTCTAGAGTGGGGAATGAGCTGCTTACTGCACGTAGCGCGTTAGCTAAGCAGGTCCTTCCTCAGGAGACCCATCTAGACTTTCAGTTTAAGGTTGACGGATGTAATAATAGAATATCACGACAGAAAGAAAAATCTCACAATATTGTTGTACAATTGTTATGGTGTAAAAATATCGGCAGGTAGCCTGTAACGAAATAAATCCCATAAAGGGTGCTAATTAGACCAGCTTGAACACATCGACGCCATATTTGCTGGAACACGAGACCACCCGGCTTACACGACCAGAACGTGTACATGGCTGGATAACCAAACAACCATACTACAACAGCTAAGCTGTTCCTTTTGTGCAGATTAACATTAATATTTTGTGGTTTATTACCATTATCCATTCATTGGTGTGATAAGTTATGTACATATACGCCCCAAACTTGTGGGTAGGAAAACACCGAGGAGGAGCACTGTGGAGAAATGCCCCACAGACCACTGGAACATTATCTAACACAGTGCACAGTTACAACCACAACAGACCACTGGAACATTATCTAACACAGTGCACAGTTACAAACTGTCACGTGGGGGTGGGCGGTCCGGGGCTCTGCTAACACTCGGCTGCTAGGGGCTCAAAAGGCCCAAATGCTCAGCCCCTCCGACTCCCTGGATTCACCACGGAGTCTCCTTGGTCACACAAGATAGGACCAACAATGCCCACCTCCGCAGGTCTTTGCTTCCACCACAAAGGGGTGCCACTGATTCACCCTGGAAGCCCTTCAGTCAACCACGGGGAAACTGCTGTTAACAGTTCCGGCCTAGACCCGTGGGGGAGTGAAGGAAGACTCAGGCTTACCTATAACCATAACCTCCCTGAGTCTTGCCTGCCAGACAAAAGAAAGTTTGCAGGAACTCCTTTCCCGCCTGTCTTCTCTATCTTCCTCTTAGCAAGGTCGCCAGCTGGGTTATTTTATCTGCACCCCAGCAATGCAGTTCAGTGGGTGTATCATATATCGTTTGTAGCCAGAAATGTATGCTCATAGAGAAATATCACAAATGGAGGCACACTCAAACACAGTAATAAAATGTGTGGATTTACTGACGCAAATTACATGAACACACACACACAATCACAAGTAATACATGAATATGGAATATGGATGATGAGTCTGGAGATCGTCAGCCTCTTCTTCCCCGACCTCCAACTCTCCTTCAACTGGGCAGGAAGACAGGAGTCTCACACTCTCACAGGAGGACCTCTTCACCACGTCGGCACCTCTTCTTCACTGTCCTGCCATCCGTACACACTGTCCTCTCTGACAGTCCTGGACACAAGCTGCCTTGCAGCCTACTCTACTATTAAAGTAATAAAGTCTTGCTGCCACATACACGAATAAATATTGTGGCCTAACTAGCCTACTCATACAAGGGGTAATGGGAGGGAAAAATGATCTACCTTACACTCCTGGCTCACGACGCCTGTCCCTCGATGGAGTGAGGTTCCCACGCTTCCTTGGGTCGATCCTCGACGATCCAGGGCGTTCCACAGGTTCTCAGGTGTCGTGAAGCCTTCGCGTCGTCGCCGTTCCAATCCCTGAGATTCAGCTGCCCCAATCCTGGTTCATCGATGGGCGCTGAGCTAATCACTATCTTTCCCCACACTCGCCTCTCCCACAGGGCGTCGCTCCTTGTCCTAGGCACTGTGTCGTCCTTCCAAGATTCTCAGTGGATGTGACCCCAGTCACAGCTAGCTTGCTCGCCCACCTTCCAGACCTCAACGTCCAGCCAGCGGCGCCGCCCAGCGTCGTCGCCGACTATTTTCCAAGTTTGGGCACTTCTCTGCTCACTGAACTTGGTTCCTCTTTGGCTTCCCAGAAGCGCAGGGTCTCCAATAACTATGTTGGCGGCGATGGTCAGCTCAATCCACTGGACAAGGCTTGCAGAGCCTCCAATTCTTGAGAGCAGACCGAGGCGCGTCCTGTCGCTTCCACGGTCAGTACAACTCTCACGTTGGCACCGCCCGGGGCACTCGGTGACGTCATGGCGGGCCCTGATTTGTCGCCCGCGACCTACGTCGGCCAATCCGCGATCGGCTTGTCTCCCTTCCAAAAGGTCATATCTGCCGTAGGGGATACTGTTTCATTTTATAACAGGGCGCCAATTTTCCTTTATTTACAACTTATAATATAACCTCCTTCCATTAAATGGCAGCCGGTTTGGTCGCCACATATATCATTAGACTCCCTGAACCTCAGAGAATCAGTAGGGAGAGCTGATATGACTCTTTAAGCCGGCAAACGAAAGAAATAGGAGAGGGCACCGTAACATACCCCTCCCCTTAAAATAAGAGTCATATCGGAAGAGCAGCACTCAAGAGGGCAACCTATACTCTTGCTCCCTCCGTTCCTGAAGTGTCACTCCTCCAGTTGGCGATGTGGCTCGTTCCACCTTGCCAGTCACTTGCCTCATTGTATCTCCACCTCGCATAGGAACGGGTGTGATGGGCGTTCCCTGAACACCTACAAGAAATCCCCTCTCCGTGGCTACGAGTGTACTCCCACGGCTCGTTACCACTGTAAGATTCAGTGCATGCAGCGCCTCCACCGCGTCGTGCACTCCGAGATAGTCTTGCATTTCCACTGCGTCCTACAGGTACTCCATGTTTCCTCTCATGATCTCCTCTTCGCCAATCTTCTCTCTTCTCGGTTCCTCTTCTCCCGTAGGTGCGTTGTCTCCTCACAGTGGCACTTGTAACCCGTACTCCATCCAGCAGCTTCCTCTCTTCCACACTAGGCTTTTGCGATGGCCCAATGCCCCTCTGGTTAGGCTGGCGCCTACCCTGGGTGTACCTATTCCCTGCTTTCTTCGTATTGCCTTTCCTATACCACTCGCTCCTTCGTTCCCGACGAACATCTTCACTCCTCCATGAGATTCTCTTCCCTGCAGACGTCTTCTTCGGTTCGTGGTTGGGCTCATCCACCTCCCTGCGGCTCACCTCACCACGGTGGTTCATCTTGCACCTACCACTATTCATCTGGCCGGCATAGGGTGCTTTGCGTCGTGGCTCCTCCATTCTGCCCCTCACTGCCGTTCGCTCATCCACTGAGCTTACTTTATTCACGTTTCTGTATGGAGGGAGTGCGGTCTGCAGCCTCTTCACCGCCCCAGGCGTTTGCACAGCTGCTCCTCGCCACTCCTCCACACGCATCATCAGGCTTAGTCGGAGGTCCCCGTCGGGGTTTTCCACAACCTCCGACGACCTCTCTGCACTCTCGCCCTCGTTGTCGTCGTCTCTGGCGACGTTTTCCCTGTCGAAGTCGGCTTCCTCACTATTATTTGGAGCGACTGATACCTCACCTGGCAGGGTTGTACCGCTGCTTGAAACATAGGCACTCCTGGCCCAATCGGGTTGTATCCTGCCTCCTCCGAGGTCATTACCCAGCACCATCTGTACATGCTCTAGGGGTAACTTAGGGGCTACAGCTACTATAGCTCTCTCGACTCCGCAGTCGGCAATCAGCTGTACTTCGTGAAGTGGCAACCTGTATTCCTCCCCCACACTGCGTATCCTCACCACTCCCACAGGTGAATCATTAAATTCCTTGGGGAGAATACTCCTGGTCACCATACTTATGTCAGCACCCGTATCTCGAAGCACGGCAACCTCCACTGGGTCTGACCTTCCAAACTTCACGTTGGCCCCGAAAACGAAGGGATGTTCACCCAACTTCATTTCCCAACCATTCACGTTGGGTCCACTATAATATGGGGTGTGAACAAACACTCTCTCCTCTTCCAACATTAATCCTACATTCCTTTGGTGCTCCTCACACTCGCGGGCATAATGTCCTCTCACACCACAGTTGTAGCATCGGCTGCCTCCCCTGGGCGGCCACTCGCTCGTCACTCTGGCGGTACCACTTGCAGACGTCCCCTGTGTCCTCCTTGGACTCCTTGTCGTCGTATCCGGGACTGCAGCACTTGCTCCCGAGTTAGGTCCACTGCTCACAGCTTGGGGCTTCCTCCCCGCGTCTCTTGAGCTCTTGAACCACGTTACTTCATCGGGCACACTACTCTTGGGAGAGTCCCCACCCGTCCTCGCTCCTCCTGAACTCCTAAGGTTCCCTCCCGACCTGGGGTAAGGCGAGTGTCTGGGCGGCCCCTCCCTCCTGATATGTAGGGCCTCCTCCAGCATGTCGGCTCGATCCGCTGCAGCCTTCAGGTCCTTAATACCTGCTTCTCTCACCCTTACTCGCAACTCAGGATGGAGCACTGACATAAACTTCTCCATCACTATCAGTCGTTTAACATCATCCACCGACTCCGCTTCCTCCGCCTTCAACCATCGTAGGAATTTCCGTTCCATCTCCCTGGCGGTCTCGGCGTAAGTCTTTCCCGACGCTCTTGTACACTCTCTGAACCGCTTCCGGTACATCTCCGGAGTCAGCCGGAATGAGTGGAGAACCGCATTCTTAATCGCGTCATAACTAGTACACTCCTCTAGGTCCAGCATGTTATAGGCTTCCCGGGCCTCTCCAGTCAACCTGCCCTGGACCAGAGCAGCCCAATCATCTTCCGGCCACTCCTTCAGAGTCGCTATCCGTTCAAAGTGTTCGAAGAACGCCTCAGCTTCTTGTGGTTCGAACGTAGGTAAGTCACGTTCCCTTACCTTGAGGTCATCCCGCCGTGCAGGTAGTGAGGGCAGACCACGTTCAACGCGACGCAATTCGACTTCTTTCTTTGCCTGTATCTCCTCCAGTCGCAGTCGTCTCTCTCCTTCTTCTCGCTGCAGCCGAGCTTCTCGCTCCTCTCGCTGCAGCTGCAGCCGTGCTTCTCGCTCCTCTCGCTGCATTTGCGCTTCTCTTTCCTCTCGTCGCAGCTGGGCTTCCAGTTGCATCTTCATTATTTCCAGTTGCAGGCTCCTCTTACTACAGCTGGACCTTCCACTGCTCCCATGTTCACTGTGAATTCTCTCCACACTGGTAGGCGCTTGGGGTGGCCCTAGTCGGGACGGTTCACCTTGCGACGGCTCTCCTCGGGACGGCTCCTCTTGAGATGGCTCCTCTCCCGTCGCTTCCTCTCGAGCTGTGAGCTGTGCCATGATCTCTATCCTTCGCTCCGCTACCTTAGTCGTCCTCAACCTGATCCCAAAGTGGTTTGCCACTTGTTGGAGCTGGGCCTTGGTACACTCTTCCAAAATTCTCTCGTCCCTTGTGTCAATAAATTTCTTTACTTTGTCTTCCTCCATCTCTATATCATTGAGCATACACGACAGCACAGACAAGTTAGTAGGCACTAATTTCACCGTTTCAGTCCCTTAGCTGGTTGAGTAACAGTACCACCGAATTCACTGGCCACACTGTATTAGTACCCTGGCAACACTTGTCTTGCAATTTGGTCCACACTGTAGCTTGATCCACGCTTCCTGGCGAAGTTCCCAGTTCTTGGCTACCGGGGTTCGAATCCTGGCAAGGTCGCCAGTTCGGTTGTCACGTGGGGGTGGGCGGTCCGGGGCTCTGCTAACACTCGGCTGCTAGGGGCTCAAAAGGCCCAAATGCTCAGCCCCTCCGACTCCCTGGATTCACCACGGAGTCTCCTTGGTCACACAAGATAGGACCAACAATGCCCACCTCCGCAGGTCTTTGCTTCCACCACAAAGGGGTGCCACTGATTCACCCTGGAAGCCCTTCAGTCAACCACGGGGAAACTGCTGTTAACAGTTCCGGCCTAGACCCGTGGGGGAGTGAAGGAAGACTCAGGCTTACCTATAACCATAACCTCCCTGAGTCTTGCCTGCCAGACAAAAGAAAGTTTGCAGGAACTCCTTTCCCGCCTGTCTTCTCTATCTTCCTCTTAGCAAGGTCGCCAGCTGGGTTATTTTATCTGCACCCCAGCAATGCAGTTCAGTGGGTGTATCATATATCGTTTGTAGCCAGAAATGTATGCTCATAGAGAAATATCACAAATGGAGGCACACTCAAACACAGTAATAAAATGTGTGGATTTACTGACGCAAATTACATGAACACACACACACAATCACAAGTAATACATGAATATGGAATATGGATGATGAGTCTGGAGATCGTCAGCCTCTTCTTCCCCGACCTCCAACTCTCCTTCAACTGGGCAGGAAGACAGGAGTCTCACACTCTCACAGGAGGACCTCTTCACCACGTCGGCACCTCTTCTTCACTGTCCTGCCATCCGTACACACTGTCCTCTCTGACAGTCCTGGACACAAGCTGCCTTGCAGCCTACTCTACTATTAAAGTAATAAAGTCTTGCTGCCACATACACGAATAAATATTGTGGCCTAACTAGCCTACTCATACAAGGGGTAATGGGAGGGAAAAATGATCTACCTTACACTCCTGGCTCACGACGCCTGTCCCTCGATGGAGTGAGGTTCCCACGCTTCCTTGGGTCGATCCTCGACGATCCAGGGCGTTCCACAGGTTCTCAGGTGTCGTGAAGCCTTCGCGTCGTCGCCGTTCCAATCCCTGAGATTCAGCTGCCCCAATCCTGGTTCATCGATGGGCGCTGAGCTAATCACTATCTTTCCCCACACTCGCCTCTCCCACAGGGCGTCGCTCCTTGTCCTAGGCACTGTGTCGTCCTTCCAAGATTCTCAGTGGATGTGACCCCAGTCACAGCTAGCTTGCTCGCCCACCTTCCAGACCTCAACGTCCAGCCAGCGGCGCCGCCCAGCGTCGTCGCCGACTATTTTCCAAGTTTGGGCACTTCTCTGCTCACTGAACTTGGTTCCTCTTTGGCTTCCCAGAAGCGCAGGGTCTCCAATAACTATGTTGGCGGCGATGGTCAGCTCAATCCACTGGACAAGGCTTGCAGAGCCTCCAATTCTTGAGAGCAGACCGAGGCGCGTCCTGTCGCTTCCACGGTCAGTACAACTCTCACGTTGGCGCCGCCCGGGGCACTCGGTGACGTCATGGCGGGCCCTGATTTGTCGCCCGCGACCTACGTCGGCCAATCCGCGATCGGCTTGTCTCCCTTCCAAAAGGTCATATCTGCCGTAGGGGATACTGTTTCATTTTATAACAGGGCGCCAATTTTCCTTTATTTACAACTTATAATATAACCTCCTTCCATTAAATGGCAGCCGGTTTGGTCGCCACATATATCATTAGACTCCCTGAACCTCAGAGAATCAGTAGGGAGAGCTGATATGACTCTTTAAGCCGGCAAACGAAAGAAATAGGAGAGGGCACCGTAACAAAACCCATTAAGATTTCAACTTAGATTCAACAGAGCAGAAGAAGTTGTTAAACACTTATGGCAAAATCTTAGTGAAGCGACCATACGAGTCATAAATACTCATACTCCGCCCAAGTAAAACTGAAACAAGCAACACTTAGTGGGCCAGCCAGAGGCTTAGGGCCCGCGCAGTGGGCCAACCAGAGGCTTAGGGCCCGCGCAGTGGGCCAACCAGAGGCTTAGGGCCCGCGCAGGAATATCCCTGCAGAAAAAAACAAAACAAGCAGGATACCCTAGAAATACAGTCCACTTCCAAATATACAGTCCATTTAAATCTTATAGTCCAATTTTATTAAATTACAATAAATTAACGTAAGTTTAGTGAATAAATAATTTAACACATAAATGAACAATTAAATAAATTCCTGCTGGGAAAAATTTCCCACATGGCTCCTGGAGCTCCCTAAACAATATGGGTTGGTTTCCGCCGACAGTGTGACGTTAATATAACTCAAGACGTTGTATTTTACCCTTAAAGGTAACGACGGACACGTATGGCACCACTGCCCTCGCGGCCTCTATATCAACAACAACAACAGTAGTACCACAAAGTGTTAATAACAGTTCTTTACAATGATGTACTATCTTGGCACACACATTCTTAGCTCAGTTGAACCATATGCGTAAAGAAACCCTAGGTTTTAAGCACCTATATAACTAAGTGAGTCTACCTGAAATAAATGTGACGTAATAGTTTGTACTTTTAAGAGTGACAAATTCATGACACACCTGTGATGATACACATTGAACATATAGTGGGCCTGATAGCTGAGTGGACAGCAGTCTGGACTCGTAATCATAGGGTCCGGGTTCGATCCCGGTGATGGCAGAAATAAAATGTGCAGTTTCTTTCACCCTGATGCTCCCGTTATCTGGCAGTAAATTGGTACCCGGGAGTTAGACAGCTGCTACAGGCTGCTTCGTGAGGGAAGGTGTGTGTGTGTGTGTGTTTATTTTTTGTTTGTTAACACACACACAATTAGTTAGTAACAGTTGATTGAATTTTTTTTTTTGAGATATATACAAGAGTTGTTACATTCTTGTACAGCCACTAGTACGTGTAGCGTTTCGGGCAGGTCCCTGGAATACGATCCCCGCCGCGAAGAATCGTTTTTTCATCCAAGTACACATTTTACTGTTGCATTAAACAGAGGCTACAGTTAAGGAATTGCGCCCAGTAAATCCTCCCCGGCCAGGATACGAACCCATGACATAGCCATAGATTAACAGTTGAGAGGTGGCCCGAAAGAGCAGAGCTCAATTCCAGCAAGCACAACTAGGTGAATACATCTTGGCTGTCAATGTGAAAATAGATTTAAGTGTATGATTTGTTAACCGTCCGGGATTGTCTGATATATTAGCTAGATGTATTAAGAGTTTTCGATGCACCTGCAGAATTACAGAGGACAATATACATAATATCTTCCACCTTCCAGTGACAGCACCACTTTTAGATGCCATAACTTTGATGTGCGGCAGTATGTGCAAGAGCCAAATGATCTGGCAACTCTGGGGTCCATCCACTTGACACGCTGATCACCTTTAAGGATGAGCGACTGTGATGATGGTGTTTCATCTTGGGGGGTAAGAGCCGTCCCGACACGGGCATGTATCCCTCAGGAGAGGGAGGTCTGCATGATCACCAGGTGCACGGACTGGAAATACCATCCCTCGATCATCTCTAACTGCTCACAGGCCGTACCATTCACGTCCACCAGCCACTTATCACAGTTCGGAGTCAGATGCCTATACACATATTCCTTTAGACACTCGAGCAGTAGGTACTTAACACAGTACTTTAGGCTACCATCTCGTGAGTTGGATTTCGATGGAACATCGGGTTGGTTAACCTTCTCCAGGAAGTTTCAGTCTTATGTCCTGACCAATATATTAGTTAGGGTTTACATCGTTGATGCAAAGAGGATGGTGTTTAAAGGGTATGGCAAGGGATATTTACAACTAGATAGTGCATCAGGATCCAGCCGTTGATTACATGCAGATGATATCAGAATGCATGTAAGTTCCCATTCTTACTCCTATTATTTCACCCAATATTACACCTTACCTTCCGTACCTTTTGCCTTGCTCTTATCTTCCTTTAATATTTCCATCTCCTCATCTCTCTCTTGCCTTACTTAATACCCGTGCCTCCCTTGTCTCATCACAATCGACTTGATAATGGTCCAGGATGGACCGAAACGTCGTTAAATCTCTTCAATTTCTAGTGTGTGGTTTGGTCAACATGATATCAGAAAAACGCTTTGGTGAGAAGAAACTATTACATATGGCAATGACGCGATCTGCCCAGGCTCACCAAGAATCAGATGAAAACATCCTCAATTGGACAGTTAGAATCCAGCTCCTGGCACACCGCGCATACAAGAATGTTCCTCTTCGGCAGGTTGAACCACTTGCCATCATGAATTTTCGCCAAGGTCTATATGACAAAGGATTAGCGGAGCATATTGCCAACATTTAATTCTGCTCCGTTGAGGATGTGAGTGACAGCAAAATTTCCATAACACCGCAATTGCCATTTATGGATGTGCAGGATCCTGTCACCAGAACTCGACCAAGAACGACTCCCGAAGTCCGACAACGTGAATGAACCCATATGCAAGGTGCACTCGACATGAACAACCCCAATGAGGAAAGGCTTCTTGCCTTTCGTGACCCATGTACTCTCAGCCCATTTGCGGGTGCAACACACTTGCAGCTAGGTCTTCGCGGCAGCCGAATATTTCTCGTACCCGACCTAGGGACGAGTCACCGTGTCCAAGGGCACGGACACGAAGCTAGACACGTCAGGTACAGGTGTGGCCAATATTTGCACTGAGCTCAACAATTTGGATCAGAATCTTAGAAGAACATTTGACAATGAGTGTGACAACCTGCAGCTCCTGCTCCAACAGTGGCCATATTATCTCTACCATCCTACCAATTCCTTTGCCCAGACTATTTTACCAGTGTTACACATATGATCGGAATGTTCATTATCCTAGAGATTGCCCTAAGGAAGGAGAGGCAATTGGGGGGGGGGGCGATCAGAGGGAAGAGACGCATGGCCACAGACCAAGTGTTTCTTTCAACGTCGAAGACGCGATTTCTTTATACTTGATCGGGTCAGCTCAACAGGCCTAAATTTAACCCAACCACCATCAGGTCCACAACGCCCATCTAAGGGGACGAACTCGGACTGTTCTACGTAAACAGATTTCTAGGGTCCGCAGAATTCACCCTTTATCTTTGGACAACCCAGCGAGGGACCAGCAGATTCCAACTACACTGGTCGAGAGCTCGCCGAGTGAAGTTTCTTCAATACTAAATACTAGGGTGCAGGGCAAGGGAAGACAATGAACCTCAGGAATACATGCTAGTAGAACAACCGTATGGAGGGACGAAGATGACACAGACTTCAATCTTCAGGAGAGGTGTCAGAGGAGGACTTGGCTCATTCAGAAATTACTCATGAAGCAGATTCAGGGGCATAAGTAGCAGATATGGACGAAGAAAATCAGTGGAGTTCAGCTACGCTGGCCAAGAGCTCGCCAGGTGAAGTTTCCTTATTGCCCAAGTGCAGAATAGGAGAAGAAATGGCACTTCAGGACAATGCCCAGCAGAGCATACGAGTCAGGATCAGCAAGCGACTTTAGAACACAGATGTGCGGGTGTGTCTTCCCGCTGCTCTCATTTTGAGGGAAGTGTCAGGTTACAGGAGCTGCCTATGGGAAGTGTAATTACTGCCACAGGGTCCACAGGAAGTAGTCACGTTTCTACGGGAAGGTGGATAATGTGACTGCCTTAGTCTTGAGTCCAATAGGATGCATTAAAGTCAGGAACGAGAGAACGGAAGAAAGAATAGAGGAACCAGCAGTAGGTCGGTCACTGGGTTCCAGGGGTCAAGAGTGTGCTGAAAGTGTTGTTGTCTGCCGAAGGAGCCACGACCGAGGAGCCACGACCGAGGAGCCACGACCGTGGAGCCACGACCGAGGAGCCACGACCGAGGAGCCACGACCGAGGAGCCACGACCGTGGAGCCACGACCGTGGAGCCACGACCGTGAAGCCCACGACCGAGGAGCAACGACCGTGGAGCCACGACCGTGGAGCCACGACCGTGGAGCCACGCCTAGACATGAAAGTCGTTATTTGGCCAGAGCTACTTCCCTAAGAGCAGGTCTCGTGGAACTGAAGGTATATATTACTCTCTGTTGTCAAAAGTGAACAGTGTAGAGGTGGGAGGAGTGAATTGTTTAATGGTAAAAAACGAATTGAAATTAAAAGCGAAGTGTACTGGGAAGGAGATAACAGAATCATGAAAAGGAAAAGGAAACAAAAATGCAAAGAATACTTATAAATAGGATTTAAAACTAAAATATGCAAAACAGCAGTAACACATCATTTAAATCATATGTACTCATGGAGACGACGAGTGACAATAACGGGGCTGAAGACATGGTGACCAAACTACATCAGAAAATGGCCCGACGTTTCGGTCCATCCTGGACCGTTATCGTTTAATGCGTTTCTTCATTTTTATTAATGTACATAACAATTCTTTTATACAAGTGCAAGCTACAAGTGACCAAGTTCATATCCCCAGACATAACGAGGTATTCACTCTAGGAAACAGTCAAGTGTTGCTTTTTCTAACATGCCTCATACTTTACAGGCACGGGTCGTGTGTGTGTGGAGGGAGGCACGGGACGTGTGTGTGTGGAGGGAGGCACGGGACTTGTGTGTGTGGAGGGAGGCACGGGACTTGTGTGTGTGGAGGGAGGCACGGGACTTGTGTGTGTGGAGGGAGGCACGGGACGTGTGTGTGGAGGGAGGCACGGGACTTGTGTGTGTGGAGGGAGGCACGGGACTTGTGTGTGTGGAGGGGGGCACGGGACTTGTGTGTGTGGAGGGGGGCACGGGACTTGTGTGTGTGGAGGGGGGCACGGGACTTGTGTGTGTGGAGGGGGGCACGGGACTTGTGTGTGTGGAGGGGGGCACGGGACTTGTGTGTGTGGAGGGGGGCACGGGACTTGTGTGTGTGGAGGGGGGCACGGGACTTGTGTGTGTGGAGGGGGGCACGGGACTTGTGTGTGTGGAGGGGGGCACGGGACTTGTGTGTGTGGAGGGGGGCACGGGACTTGCGTGTGTGGAGGGGGGCACGGGACGCGTGTGTGGAGGGGGGCACGGGACGCGTGTGTGGAGGGGGGCACGGGACGCGTGTGTGGAGGGGGGCACGGGACGTGTGTGTGGAGGGGGGCACGGGACGCGTGTGTGGAGGGGGGCACGGGACGCGTGTGTGGAGGGGGGCACGGGACGCGTGTGTGGAGGGGGGCACGGGACGCGTGTGTGGAGGGGGGCACGGGTCGTGTGTGTGTGGAGGGAGGCACGGGTCACGTGTGTGTGTGGAGGGGGGCACGGGACGTGTGTGTGGAGGGGGGCACGGGACGTGTGTGTGGAGGGGGGCACGGGACTTGTGTGTGTGGAGGGAGGCACGGGACTTGTGTGTGTGGAGGGAGGCACGGGACTTGTGTGTGTGGAGGGAGGCACGGGACTTGTGTGTGTGGAGGGAGGCACGGGACTTGTGTGTGTGGAGGGAGGCACGGGACTTGTGTGTGTGGAGGGAGGCACGGGACTTGTGTGTGTGGAGGGAGGCACGGGACTTGTGTGTGTGGAGGGAGGCACGGGACTTGTGTGTGTGGAGGGGGGCACGGGACTTGTGTGTGTGGAGGGGGGCACGGGACTTGCGTGTGTGGAGGGGGGCACGGGACGCGTGTGTGGAGGGGGGCACGGGACGCGTGTGTGGAGGGGGGCACGGGACGCGTGTGTGGAGGGGGGCACGGGACGTGTGTGTGGAGGGGGGCACGGGACGCGTGTGTGGAGGGGGGCACGGGACGCGTGTGTGGAGGGGGGCACGGGACGCGTGTGTGGAGGGGGGCACGGGACGCGTGTGTGGAGGGGGGCACGGGACGCGTGTGTGGAGGGGGGCACGGGACGCGTGTGTGGAGGGGGGCACGGGTCGTGTGTGTGTGGAGGGAGGCACGGGTCACGTGTGTGTGTGGAGGGGGGCACGGGACGTGTGTGTGGAGGGGGGCACGGGACGTGTGTGTGGAGGGGGGCACGGGACGTGTGTGTGGAGGGGGGCACGGGACGCGTGTGTGGAGGGGGGCACGGGACGCGTGTGTGGAGGGGGGCACGGGACGCGTGTGTGGAGGGGGGCACGGGACGTGTGTGTGGAGGGGGGCACGGGACGCGTGTGTGGAGGGGGGCACGGGACGTGTGTGTGGAGGGGGGCACGGGACGCGTGTGTGGAGGGGGGCACGGGACGCGTGTGTGGAGGGGGGCACGGGACGCGTGTGTGGAGGGGGGCACGGGACGTGTGTGGAGGGAGGCACTGGTCACGTGTGTGGAGGGAGGCACGGGTCGTGTGTGTGGAGGGAGGCACGGGTCACGTGTGTGGAGGAAGGCACGGGGAGTATGTGGAGGGATCCACATTTGAAAAGTGCCCGCCGGCGGAACCAATTCCTATCCTCCAGGTCATACTCGGAGGTGATTTACAGCGCCGCCTCCCAGAGCAGCGCGCCGCCTGGAACCGACAACTGCACCTTTGAGAGACAACTGGCGTGTGTACCCCGGCTCCTTCACACACTTCAGGCTATTTACCACATCTGGCTGTACTGAACCCGTCATCACCCCAATCTATAAGACCGCCAAAGACTCCCAGACTCAAGGCGAGCCGTCTCCTATTGCGTAAACAGTGTTCACCTCGTGGAGGAGACGCCACTATTCCATGTTTTGGGTTACAACTGTACGCAGACGAGGAATCACAATAACGTGGCCGAAATATGTTGACAAAACTACTTACAAGAAAGTGAAGAGACGACAATGTTTCGGTCCGTCCTGGACCATTCTCAAGATGATTGTGGTACAACTGTAACATATTACATATAGCCCAATGCTTTTCCCAGAACCCCTCCCCCCCGTCCCATCCCAAATCCTTATCCCTTCCAAGGGCTATATAGTCGTAATGGCTTGATGCATTTCCGTGATACTTTCCTTCCCTTCCAAACCGGAAGCATCGTCTAAAACAACTAAAAATTAAACTCCCCGTCAATAGACCTCCATTAACCTCTTTCCTTACTAGAGAACAGGACGTGGGTACTCACCGGGGTCTGGGCTGGCCTCCACACGAAGGGCGGCGGGGTGCATCAGCAGGAGCAACTCCAGCAGGAGCAGCAGGCGGGGCAGCAGGTGGAGGACGACCAGGGGGCCACCACACCACGACCGAGACGCCCCCATCACCAACCTCCTTCGAATTCCAGCTATTTTTTTTGTCTAAACCTCTTTTGGCTGTATATTTAGTGTGTGTATTTTCTTTCACCGCTGTTGTCAGTCAGGTCCGATTTTTTTCGGCCAAGCATAATTAATTTTCATTCAGAGCGTTCACAAAAATAATTATTTTTTCTAAGTTTTTATCTTTCCCCACTTTAGACAATAACACTTAATGCTGTCTATTGTTTACACCACGTACTATGAATATACATTTACGTGTTCAAGATTATTTCTCTTCACACCCTACAGTGATAGCAATCTTTCTATATATATAAGTACACTCACAGAATATATTCACTACGCCCTACATTCTTTATCACCTATGAATAACACTTTAGGGCTCTATATTTCACAATGAATCCTGCACAGGACTACCAGTGGAGCCCGCACCTCCACTACATGTATCACAATGTATCCTGCACAGGACCGCCAGTGGAGCCCGCACCTCCACTACATTCCCCAGGAATCTCTGTGTTTCATACTATAATGAAACACATATATTGATTTTTTTCAACACCTGGAACAAAATACATTGGTTAATATTTACAAAGTACTCATTTTCCCGAGATGTATGTTTACACAGCCTGCTGACGTCATATGGCAATTGTTTACACAGCCTGCTGACGTCATATGGCAATTGTTTACACAGCCTGTGACTTCATATGGCAATTGTTTATACAGTCTTCTGACGTCATATGGCAATTGTTTACACAGCCTGCTGACGTCATATGACAATTGTTTACACGGCCTGCTGACGTCATATGACAATTGTTTACACAGCCTGCTGACGTCATATGACAATTGTTTACACGGCCTGCTGACGTCATATGACAATTGTTTAAACGACCTGCTGACGTCATATGGCAATTGTTTACACAGCCTGCTGACGTCATATGACAATTGTTTACACAGCCTGCTGACGTCATATGACAATTGTTTACACGGCCTGCTGACGCCATATGACAATTGTTTACACGGCCTGCTGACGTCATATGACAATTGTTTACACGGCCTGCTGACGTCAGACGACAAGACACAAGTGGTCGTGTCTTCATCTTGTGGTGTGTGGTTCGGTCATCAGCTGCTAGCGTCAATTGGTATCTGCTTACTGTAACGGTGTCAATAATTATCTGTAAGTAATTATCAATAGAAGGCACCAAACCGGGAAGGCTATGTAGCACCATCAAATGTGCAGGATAATCAGAGGGCGCTAAATATCACCAAGGATGCCAATACGACAACAAAAACGAATAAGGCGAACGATATCAAAAGTATCCGAGTCACCAAGAATTCTATCGAGGGACAAGCGACCGCGAGGGACGGTCGGAAAACAAGACACACGCTTGTCCTGGAAATCAGGACATTCAACAAGGATATGCACAACCGTAAGAGGGACAATGCAATTTGGACAATAAGGAGCAGGGCGGCGTTCCATTAAGTGACCGTGAGTTAAACGGGTATGACCAATACGTAACCTAGCCAGAGCCGTTTCCCACCACCGGTTACGGTGGCAGGAGGAAGGCCACTGGGACACACGACTCTTAAGAGTCCGCAGTTTGTTACCAATAACAGAAGACCAACAACTCTGCCAACGGGCAAGGATGGAGGAATGAATAACTGGGTAAAAGTCGGAATAAGGAATACCTTTACAGGAGATGGGACAAGTGCGGATAGCTTCCTTAGCAGCAGCATCTGCACGCTCATTTAAAGAGACACCAACATGGCTGGGAACCCAGCAAAACACAACCGACTTCAATTTACTCGAGATAAGAAACAGCCAATATTGAAACTCGATGACCATCGGGTGGACCGGATTAAAGGACCCTAAAACCATGAAGGCACTACGAGAGAACTACCACCACGAAGGAGGATTGACACCGGGAAAGCAGGAGACGAAGAGCATAGAGAATAGCATAAAAGTTCTGCTGTGAAGATGCTAACCTCCGGAGGAAGTCGACACATATAAGTGTGGTCAGGAAAAATAACAGTAGCCCACACCGTCAGCAGACTTAGACCCGTCGGTGAAGATGGGAACGGAGTGGGAGTGAGAAGAAAAGTGCTCAAGGAAGAGGCGTTTCAGAACTGTAGGAGGGGTAAAAGCTTTAGTGAAGCGGGTCAGAGAAGTACAAAATTTGGGAAGAGGGACCCTCCACGGGGGCAAGGATGGAACAATTCGAGGAGAAACATTGGTAATACGAACCGAAAGAGAATCTTGTAAGCGAGACAAACGGACAGAAAGAGGAAGGTAGTGAAGAGGAACAGGAACGACAGGAGGGGTAAAAGTCAAAGCATGATAGAGGCGAGAGTGAGGATGCTGTAAGGATCGCGCAAGATAGCAAAGACTGTAGCGATCCCGGCGATCCTGGAGAGACAGAAAGCCAGTGTCAGCGTACAAGCTGAGGGTAGGAGTTGAACGAAAAGCACCAGAGCTGAGGCGCAACCCAGTATGGTGCAAAGCACCTCAAAAGGTATGGTGAATAAGCACCTCCAAAGGATATCTGATCAACCAGGCTGTGACTCATACGTCAGGCTGTGAGCAGCCGCGTCCAACAACCTGGTTGATCAGTCCAGCAACCAGGAGGCCTGGTCGACGACCAGGCCGCAGAGACGCTAAGCCCTGGAAGCACCTCAAGGTAACCTCAAGGTAAGGATCAAGATGGCAAAGAGTAGGAGAAGCAGAAGAGTATGCAGGGCAATCATAATCGAGTTTAGACAGGACAAGAGAGGAATGCAAATAGAGGAGCGTGTGTATCTGCTCTCCAAGAAGTATGGGACAAAACCTTAAGTAGGTTAAGGGCCTTAGAGCATTCAACACGAAGATAAGAGACATGGAGCGACCAAGACAAACGAGTGTCAAAGAATAACCCCAAAAGCTTCGTGGAATCTTTGTACTCAAGGGGATGACCATAAAGTGACAAAGAGGGACGAAGAACGACCCGCTTCCGAGTAAAAGTCATGGCACAAGTCTTAGTAGTAGAGAATTTGAAGCCATGATTGGTGGCCCAAGATGACACGGCATCAATCGCAAGTTGAAGCCGCCGTTGAAGGAGAGGCGAATCATCACCCCGACAGCAAAGAGTAAGATCGTCAACATAAAGAGCGGAGAAGATGCCAGAAGGAAGGGAGGAAAGAAGGCAACCAGAAAAAAGAGTAGTACTAAGAACACTACCTTGGGGCACACCTTCATACTGCCGAAAAGAGGCAGAGAGAGTGGTACCAAGCCTGACTCGAAAGGCACGATGAGAGAGAAAGCTTTGAAGGAAGAGAGGGAGATTACCACGAAGGCCAAAAGAACGAAGTTGGTATCTCCAAGTCGTGCCATAAGCCTGGAGGTATAGACCTCCAAGTTCACCAGGACATCAGTCGTGCTGCAGCATTTACGAAAACCAAATTGAGAAGGAGAGAGGTGGTGATGGTGTTCCAAGAACCACATCAAATGGACATTTACCATATGCTCAAACAGCTTGCAAACACAACTCTTGAGAGCAGTAGGGCGGAAGTCCTTAGGAGACGTACCGAGAGACGCTGGTTTCCGAATAGAGAGTACAACGGCATCGAGCCAGTCCTCAGGGACGGACGACTACTCCCAGACCTGGTTATACAGACTCAGTAAATACTGAGACGTGCACAGAGGGAGATGGCAAAGCATCTCAAAATGAACGTCATCCGAGCCCGCCGCCGTAGATCCGCAGAAGGCCAGGGCAGACTGAAGTTCAGAATGAGAGAAAGGATCGTTATAGGGATGGCGGAGATGAGTGCGGAAATCTAAAGGATAAGATTCAAGAACAGGCTTATGAAGAAGAAAGGATTGCGGAAGATAAGAACCAGAGCTAACAGAAGAAAAATGGGAACCCAGTTCGGTCGCGACCTGCACTGGATCCGCCACAAGAGTACCACAGAGGTGGAGAACCAGCGAGACATCTGGAATGAACTGGCCCGCAATCTTGCGGATCTTCTTCCAGATCTGCGGCAGAGGAGTATCGGACATAATGGTCAAAACATAAGATTTCCAATTCTCACGTTTAGCTGTATGGATGGTCCTATGGGCCACCGCACTTACCTTCCAAAACAAAATAAAAGAATCAGCCGTCTGCCGGTGGCGGTGTTTCTTCCAGGCTGCACGCTTACAGCGGATAGCCCGAGTACAGTCCGCATTCCTCCAGGGAACGTACTTCCGTGTGCCCCGGGAGGAAGAGCAGAGGGCAGCATCGAAGACTGTCATAAAAAAGAAGGAGGATGCGAGGAAGAGGCAGAGAGGAGAGGTCAGAGAGAGTAGCACGGAGGGTGAATAGGCTCCAGTCAGCTTTGGCAAACTGCCACCTAGGGAAGAAGAGGGGAGGGTGGAAAGAGAAAAAGGAAACAAGGATGGGGAAATGATCACTTATGGAGGTCATCAAGAGCCTGCCACGTGAAATCTAAGAAAAGGGACGACGAGCAGAGAGAAAGATCAAGACAGGAAAGGGTGCGAGTTCGAGAGTCCACATGAGTGGGCTCACCAGAATTCAAAAGAGATAGAGAAGAAGCGAGGACGAACGGTTCGAGAAGACGGCCTCGGGTGTTTGTCAGAACATCACCCCAGAGGGAATGTCGACAGTTGAAATCACCCAAAAGGAGCACCGGCTCTGGCAAAGTGTCCAGGAGGTGCTCAAGATCAGACTGTATACCATTTACCCACAAAAACATGGGCAGCAGAACAATGGATAGGTGACGGAAGAGGTAGGGGGACGAAAAGAATATCAGAACGAATTAAGAGAGCAGTAGAGTTATGGGCCCTGCAAGAGCTGGGGGGGGGGGAGGGGGGGAGAAAGAAAGGAATACCCACGAAAGTGACCAGGACGAGCACCATGCATTGGTTCCTGGAAAGAAACACAAAGCGGTGAAGAATATTCCACTGAAGAATAGACATTATCAAAGAGAAAGGACAGTAACAGAGAATAAGAAAGAAATAAAAGTAAAGAAGAACACAGTTTATTGAAGAATCTCAGGATCAGGGTCAGGATCAGGATCAGGGTCGGCAAAATCAGGATTAGGGGGCAAGGGTAAACTTAGTAAGGATAGAGGGAAGGGAGCGAGAGGACAGACCAGAAGCAGACTGACGGGGTCTGGAGGAGGAGACAAATGAGAGCGGCAGGCAAGCACAGCTGGAGGAGGGGGGGGGGGCAGAAGTCAGGGAGTGCACCTCAGCAAGGGCAGCAACCGAGAGGGAATTGGGGGCGAGAGAAACCTCCATATCTGGGACAGGGGGTTCGACCACTGAAATGGAAGGGGATGTAGTGACAGTCAGAGGGAGGGGGTGAGGAAGAAAGCGAAACCTTCTTACCCGCTGGAGAGAAAGAAGGAGAGGAGCCAGGCTTAAGTTTCTGACTCGAAGAGACAGGCGTTCCAGTAACAACGTACTGGGCGACAGACTCAATGGTCTCAGCAGGAGAAGAGGAGCGGGAGCGAATAACGCGAAGATTGCTGGGAAGATGATGGATATCAGCCTGGACAGACAGGTGGCGTGGAGGGTCAAGAGACTGGGAGGAGGGTCGGGAAGAAAGAGTGGGGGGAGATGGGGTAGAAGACTAAAGAGATATCGTGGACTGGGTAGGAAGGGGGGAAAACCCCAGATGGAGAACCGGGAGGGAGACCATCCGGGACAAGAGGCAAAGGAATAGGGGAGGAGGTGGTGGGTGTGGTCGGGTTTAAGGCCTGGAAACGGTTGTGAGACTGAGGAAGATGGGAAGGACGAGGAGAGGTAGAACACAACAGAGTACTGGTGCATTTGAGGACACCTTGCCCGAACTTCCAACACTTATTGCAAAGTCTAGGACGGAGCATCTGGCACCAGCAAGAATAATAGAGGGCGGAAGAGCCCCCTACTATCAAAGGTGATTTTTACAACTCGAAGCGGCTAACGGCGACGACCACGAGGAGGTCGAGTAAACGTGTCCACCTGGAGGACAGAACGGCCTTGGGCTTCGAGGATATGTTTAATATCCTCATGACAATCTTTGAGGTCCCGAACACCAGCTGCAACATGGTGTAGGAGGAGAACAGTGCCAACATTGGCATTTAACTGAGCGTTTTTGGAGACCCGAACAGGGGTCTCTCAAATGCAGGACAAAGCGGCTAAGCGAGTAGCTGCATCCTGAGAAGGAGCAGCGACGACACGCGTACCGAAACTGGTGGAGTTAAAAGTAACAGAGGCATCTACTGAATCAGCAAGGTGTTTATGGAGGGAGAAATCGTCAGGAGGAGTAGAATCCAGATGGTGGAGATCAAAGTATTTAGCCCACGTAGCGGGTCCAAACAAGGCGTTGTAAGTATTATTACGGGAAGGGATCATGCGAGTGCGGCCATGGCGGGGATGGTGTTGAGAACCCCCAGAGAGAGAGGGGGTAAAAGGCGCAGTAGCCACAATGAGAGACGAACCCGTGCCAGGGGACGAGGTGGTAACCACTGGGGGCCGGGTAGTAGTCAGGTCATCGGGACCCAATGCAGCGGGGGCTACAGGGCCTGGTCTTCCAACACAGTCCAACTCGGGGACTTGGACGCCCACCCCACGAGCCTGAGAAGGTACAAGGGAAACATTATCTGCCATGAAAACGAGGAAAAACTTTCATTCACGAATGTGCCCCCATACCCACCATGGAGCTACAATTAGAGGCAGGACACCCAACAAGAAGCTATCGCCGATCCTGCCGGGGCCCCCTAGGGGTGCGTCGTGAGTATATGCCCCACAAACGCCACCTAAATAACCGTGATTCCGTCGAGAGCGGGTTCAGTGACGAAAGGAGGATTGACAATAAAAGGGTCCCCCTCGCTCGAGACTTTGGGTACTACAGTTCTATGGGCACAAGAGTATCCCTCCTCAAACACCTGGGCGTCAAAACAAAAGAAGGTCGAAAGAATAATCAAAACAGACAAAAGGTTGGCAGGAAATGACAATTTGATAGGAGAAGAGGGAGAGAGAACAATGAAACACGAGGAAAAGGAAAAGGGGTCTGGCAAAATTGGTAAAGGCAGCAGCCGGAGCATAAGGCTGCAAAAGGACAGAGGACTGACCCATGGAGCATCACTCCGGCAGCTGCCCACCAAGCCCCCTCACGGCGGAAACGGGCCAGACAGTGAGGGGGGGTAGCTATCTGTAATCATCTCTGTTCCTCTGAGAATCAGTCATACAAGGGCGCCTTCTTCATCTAAATAATCTATAGCTATTTGAATTAGTTTTAAAATTTGAAGAAATGTATTACTATGAACTGTATATTCATTATGGTATATTATTGTTCCAGCTGATTAAATGTTGTCGCCTTTCGTGTTTTCCAATCTTCCAATCCGTGACGCGTGATTATTTATGATAAATGAGGACTTAGTCGACACCTTGCAGAGTCGGAATAGTCAAAATCTCAAATAGAGTGGTACATGTTTTGTACACGGCCTGAGATCCCAGCCATTTATGTTTGAAGTTTTTTTTTTTTTTAATATCTCGTCCAACCACTTATAGGCTGAACAGTAGAACGACGGCCTGGCTTCATGCAGGTCGGCGTTCAATTCCCGACCCGTCCACAAGTGGTTGGGCACTATTCCTTTCCTTCCCCCCTCCCATCCCAAATTCTTATCCTGACACCTTCAAGTGCTATATAGTCGTAATGGCTTTGCGCCTTCCCCCTGATGATTTCCCTCTCTCTCCAAAATCTCGTGACTCGCCTGTCTGACGAATGGTTAGAAAGGGATAAATTAGAACACAGACGTAAAGCAGTAGGGTTCCTAAATAATAATTAAATTTAGTTATCTAAATAATAATTCCAAATAATAATTATTACCAAAATAATAATTAAATTACACTTTTGAATCAAATCCAGAGATTTTTCCATGATATTTTCTGCTGTTCTTCAAGCCCATCCTCTCGAGCGTTCCCAACGTCACTAAACGGATGTACTAAATGGCACGAATTTATACGTCAAAATGCAATGTACTATCCAAGAGGACAAGTTGTTTCATCATTACAACTACAACGTTGTGGAAGCATTATGACAACGTTGTGGCAGCATTATGGCAACGTTGTGGCAGCATTATGGCAACGTTGTGGCAACATTATGGCAACGTTGTGGCAACATTATGGCAACGTTGTGGCAACATTATGGCAACGTTGCATCAGAGAAACAATAGTAGCAATAACATTGTGGCCACACGGGGGAGAAGCCGGGGGAGGGGGGAACGATGAGAGGGAAGGAGACAGGGGTAGGGGGACGGAAGAGAGGAGGAGGAGACAGGGGGAGGGGAGGAGACAGGGGGAGGGGGACGGAAGAGAGAGGAGGAAACAGGGGGATGGGGACGGAAGAGAGGGTAGGAGACAGGGGGAGGGGGACGGAAGAAAGAGGATGAGACTGTTACGAACCAGGTATGTATACCCGATTCCTATTATAATGTATTCATAATTATACATTCATCACACCTCATTTTGCTATGGACATTTTCCATATTACGGTTTTCAGTGCACGAGTATTATATTCACCTTGTTGTGTGTGTTACAGTGATGGCAGTGTATGGCAGTAATGTATACTGTTGTATGGGTGGGTCAGTGGTGCGGGCGGACACGTGGACACACATTAGACAGGTGAACACGTACACATGTATTAGACGGGTGTATGGACGTCAATAATGGTGTGGGCGTCATTGTTACTAGTTCGCCATTGTCTTTCATTAACTATCGTTTTCCTCATGAGAAGCATAATTATTTGAGATGTTGCTTCCAGAATGTCTTGAGTGTTTAGAAGTGTTTGGGAGTGATTATCTAGAACAGTGCTATTCAACCTGGGTGGACAGTCCACCTTATAGTGAACCAGATTAAGTGAGGGGTGGACGAGATCCTCACCTGCACATGTCTATAATATACATTAAGAGACACACTCTTTCTCTCCTATATTTCTTAAAATACATGCTACAAATACACATTTATCTATTGTAACATCGAGGTTGCCACCTCGCCTGCTCCCAAGACCCCGATAGTACAACCACGCGAGGGACTGTCTCGCCATTGGTTGTCATGAATCGCGCGGCTGAGTTCCCGCTCTAAATTTGCTGAATTGGCAACACTGTCAACTGTGGACTCGGGGAGTGGTGACTGGTATATCAGTTATTACTGCAGTGTAACTGTACTTGTTCACTTTACGTTGGACAGTGAGTCTGCACCTCTTGTGACTTCTGTGTGTAATACATATTATTATTATTATTATTATTTACAACTTGCCTTTAATATAGTTTTAGGGAACTAATTGGTTTTGTTATTATATTTCAAAATTATATTTGAATCAAGTATTATTTCCACATTAATTCTGATTAGTTATTTTGTCTTAGTACTGTGTCGTTCCCATTTTGATTAGTTTAGTTTCAGATTTTATATTTGAATTAATATGCGTTACTATAACAAAAAAAAGCCAAGTCATCCTTATTTATTTTATAGATTTCAACATTATTACTCAACTTTTACAAGCAATGTCAATTTACAAGTACTTCAAAAAGTAGATGGCAATCCTGAGCCTGCAAAATCTGTTGCAGTTGGTGCAGCAGTTGATGCAACAAGAAAAGATGATGTTTCAAATCAAGATGGAGCTGCATCACAGGACTTCCCAGAGGAAAAGTAGGCTTCCAAAAGGGATGCATCTTCATCACACACAAAGTGACGAAAACGGTGGAATGATCACATTATATTTGGATTCTTCAGACCAGAACATGAAGCTTCAAATCCCTTCCCACCGGGCAAGTACTTCCTTTATAATGCCACGTACAGTAATGAAAATGTTGTTCCTTCAAACTTGCACGGCATTTAAAGACCAAGCACCTTGAACACCAAAACAAATCCAAGCAATTTTTTTGAGGCAACTTTGGAAGCATACTTGAAACAACAGTAGACCTTTAAAAGTCAAGTTAAGCCCTCTGACATGAAAGCACTTACTCTTGCTTCTCTTAAGATGACACACATTGTTCTTCAGAAAAAAAAAACATTCATCGAACTTGAAAATGTTGTACTGTCGTGTCTTGAAGTTGCAGCTGACCTTATACATGGAGGGAAAGATGCAGTGAAGAAAGTGAAGCAGATTCCGTTGTCTGATACAACAATAAGTCGTCAATCTGTGATGTTGGCAGATGACCTGAAGGAATAGCTTGTTAAAAAATTGCGTCTAGCCGCTTCGTTTGGCATTAAACTGGATGAAGCCACAGACATAGGAGGAGAAGCACAGCTGATTGTTTACTATTGGTTTCCAGACTGAGAAGAGAAAAAACATTGTTGAACATTATTTGTGCTGCCTTCAACTGGGCGTAAGTAAGTAATTATCAAAAGAAGGCACCAAACCGGGAAGGCTATGTAGCACCATCAAATGTGCGGAATAATCAGAGGGCGCTAAATATCACCAAGGATGCCAATACGAGAACAAAAACGCATAAGGCGAACGATATCAAAAGTATCCGAGTCACCAAGAATTCCACTGATGGACAGGCGACCGCGAGGGGCGGTCGGAAAGCAAGACACACGCTCGTCCTGGAAGTCAGGACATTCAAGAAGGACATGCACGACCGTAAGAGGGACAATGCAATTAGGACAATAAGGAGCAGGACGGCGCTCCATTAAGTGACCATGGGTTAAGCGAGTATGGCCAATACGCAACCTCGCCAGAGCTGTTTCCCATCGCCTGTTACGGTGGCAGGAGGACGGCCACGAGGAAACAAAACATTTAAGAGTATGAAGTTTGTTACCAGTAACAGACGACCAAGAAGCCTGCCAACAGGTAAGAATGGAGGAATGGATAACCGGGTAAAAGTCGGAATATGGAATACCTTTACGAGAGATGGGACAAGAGCGGACAGCTTCCTTGTCGGCAGCATCCGCACGCTCATTTAAAGACACAAAAATATGGCTGGAAACCCAACAAAACTCAACCGACTTAAATTTACTGTGGACAAGAAACAGTCAATGCTGGATTTCGACAACTACTGGATGAACCGGATTAAAGGACCCGAGAGCCATGAGGGCACTACGAGAGTCAACAACAACTACAAAGGAAGACTGACAACGAGGAAGCAGGAGACGAAGAGCATAGAGAATAGCATAAAGCTCCACTGTACAGATGCTAGTCTCCGGAGGTAAGCGACACATATAAGTGTGATCAGGAAAAACAACAGAGTAGCCAACACCGTCCGCAGACTTAGACCCATCAGTGAAGACAGAAACGGAGCGGGAGTGAGAAGAAAAGTGCTCAAGAAAAAAGCGTTTTAGAACCGTAGGAGGGTTAAAAGCTTTAGTGATGCGGATCAAGGATGTACAAAACTGCGGAAGGGGGACTCTCCACGGGGGCAAAGAAGGAACAACACGAGGAGAAACATTAGAAACACGAACGGAAAGAGAATCCTGTAAGCGAGATAACCGGACAAAGAGGGAGGTGGTGAAGAGGAACAGGAACTGCAGGAGGGGTAAAAGTATAAGCACGACAGAGGCGAGAGGAAGGATGTTGTAAGGACTGCGCAAGATAGTGAAGACAGTAGCGATCACGGCGGTCCTGGAGAGACAGGAAGCCAGTGTCAACATACAAGCTAAGGATGGGAGTCGAACGAAAGGCACCAGAACTGAGGCGCAACCCAATATGGTGCAAAGCATCAAAACGGCGAAGAGTAGAAGGAGAAGCAGATGAGTAAGCAGGGCAACCATAATTGAGCTTAGACAGGACGAGAGAGGAATGTAAAGCAAGGAGAGTGCGCCTATCCGCTTCCCAAGAAGTATGGGGCAATACCCGAAGGAGAGCAAGGGCCTTAGAGCACTCAACACGGAGGTAAGAGATATGGGGAGACCAAGACAAACGAGTGTCAAGGAATAACCCCAAAAGCTTCGCGGAATCTTTGTACTCAAGGGGATGACCATAAAGTGACAAAGAGGGACGAAGAACGACCCGTTTCCTAGTAAAAGACATGACACAAGTCTTAGAAGTAGAGAACTTGAAGCCATGATCGGTGGCCCAAGACGACACAGCATCAATCGCAAGTTGAAGCTGGCGCTGAAGGAGAGGCGAATCATCACCCTGACAGCAAAGGGTAAGATCATCGACATAGAGAGCGGAGAAGACACCTGAAGGAAGAGAGGAAAGAAGACCATTGAGGGCAACCAGAAAAAGAGTAGTGCTCAGAACACTACCCTGGGGCACACCTTCGTACTGCTGAAAAGAGGCAGAGAGCGCGGTACCAAGGCGCACCCGAAAGGAACGACGAGAGAGGAAGCTGCGGAGAAAGAGAGGGAGATGACCACGAAGGCCAAAATAATGAAGCTGGGACAGAATATGATATCGCCAAGTGGTGTCGTAAGCCTTTTCCAGGTCAAAAAGGACGGCAACAACGGAGGTCCTCGCAGCAAAAGCAGTACGAATATAGACCTCCAAGTTCACCAGGACATCTGTCGTGCTGCGGCACTTGCGGAAACCAAATTGAGAACGGGAGAGGAGGTGATGGTATTCCAGGAACCACATCAGACGAACGTTAACCATACGTTCAAAGAGTTTGTAGGCACAACTTGTGAGGGCAATAGGGCGTAAGTCCTTAGGGGAAGTTCCCAGAGACCCTGGTTTGTGAACAGGGAGGACAACGGCATCGAGCCAGTCCTCAGGGACTGACGACGACTCCCAGATCCGATTATACAGACTCAGTAAATACCGAGACGTGCACGGAGGGAGATGGTGAAGCATCTCATAATGAATACCATTGGAGCCCGCCGCCGTAGAACCGCAGAGGGCCAGGGCAGATCGAAGTTCAGAGAGAGAGAAGGGATCGTTATCGGAAAGTCGAAGACGAGTGCAGAAATCTAAAGGAATAGACTCAAGGACAGGTTTACGAAGAAGGAAAGATTGGGGAAGTTGAAGACCAGAGCTAACAGAAGAAAAGTGGGAACCCAGTTCGGTAGCAACCTGCAACGGGTCCGCCACAAGAGTACCACGGAGGTGAAGGACCGGTAAAACATCGGGAACAAACTTACCCGCTATCTTGAGGATACGTTTCCAGATCTGTGACAGGGGAGTTCGGACGTAATTGTAGAGACATAAGATGCCCAACATTCACGTTTAGCCATACAGATGGCCCCACGGGCCACCGCACTCGCTTTCCGAAAGAAAATAAAAGAATCTGCCGTCTGCCAATGGCGGTGCCTCTTCCAGGCTGTAAGCTTACAGCGGACAGCCCGAGCACAGTCTGCATTCCACCAGGGAACGCACTTCCGCGGACCCTGAGAGGAAGAGCTAGGAATAGAGCGGAGGGCAGCGTCGAAGACAGTGTCATGAAAAAGGAGAGCGCGAGGGAGAGGCAGAAGGGAGAGGTCAGAGAGAGCAGCACTGAGGGTAAATAGGTTCCAGTCCGCTTTAGCAAACTGCCACCTAGGGAAGGAGAGGGAAGGACGAAAAGAGAAAAAGTAAACAAGGATGGGGAAATGGTCACTGCCATGGAGGTCATCAAGAACCTGCCACGTGAAATCTAAGTAAAGAGAGGAAGAGCATAGAGAAAGATCAAGACAGGAAAGGGTGCGAGTCCGAGAGTCCAAATGAGTGGGCTCATGAGAATTCAGAAGATACAGGGAAGAAGAGAGGATAAACGGCTCAAGAAGGCGGCCTCAGGTATTCGTCAGAACATCACCCCAAAGAGAATGACGACAATTGAAATCACCTAGCAGGAGCACAGGCTCTGGCAAGGAGTCCTGGAGGTGTTTCAGATCAGGAAGAGAAAGCGGGACACTCGGGGGGAGATAAATGGAACAAACTGTGTACCATTTCCCCACAAAGATACGAGCAGCAGAACAATGGAGAGGCGAAGGAAAAAGTAAGGGGACAAAGGGAACATCAGTGCGAATCAAGAGAGCAGAAGAATTAGGAGCCCCAGCAACAGCTGGGGGGGGGGGAGAGAAAGGAATAGCCACGAAATCAACCAGGACGAGCACCAAGCATCGGCTCCTGGAGACAGACACAAAGGGGCGAAAACCGCGAAATCAGAAGTTGTAGTTCGAGGAAATTGGCGTAATAACCTCGAACGTTCCATTGAAGAATAGACATCGACAAGACGAGAAAGGACAACAACAGAGAACAAGGAAGAAACAAAGGCGAAAGAGCAATATAGTACGTTAAAGAATATCAGGGTCGGGATCAGGGTCAGCAAAGTCAGGGTTAGGGGGGCATGGGTAAACTGAGTAAAGACGGAGGGAAGGAAGCTTGAGAACAGATCAGAGGGGGACGGGCGTGGTTCGGGAGGAGGAGGAAGAGGAAGAGACAGCGGAGAGGAGTAGTCAAGGGCAGCATCAGGAAGAGGGGGAGTAGAAAGAGGGGAGCGCAGCTCAGCAAGGGGGCCAAAGAAACCTCCATATCAGGAACAGGGGGCGCAATCACCGAAATGGGAGGGGAAGGAGCGATAGAGGCAGAAGTAGGGGCCGAGGAAGAAAGCGAAACCTTCTTACCCGCCGGGGAGGAGGAAGGAGAGGAGCCAGGCTTACGCTTCTGACGTAAAGAGACAGGCGTCCCAGCAACTACGTACTGGGCAAAGGATTCTAGCGTCTCAACAGGAGAAGCCGAACGAGAGCACACGCGACGACTGTATGGAGAGGGATGGACATCAGCCCACACCGACAGGCGGTGGGGAGAGTCAAGAGACAGAGGGAAAGGATGGGAATGAGGAACGGAGGGAGACGAGGAAGGAGACACAGAACACGAGACAGACTGGGTAGAAAGGAGGGGAACTCCAGACAGAGGACCAGGAGGTGGATCCTTCGGGACAGAACTCAAAGGAACAGAGGAGGGGGCAGTGGACGTATCATAGTCCAAGGCCCAGAAACGGTTGTGAGTCTGAGGAAGGTGGGAAGAATGAGGAGAGGAAGAGCGCAACACGCGAGCATAAGGTGGGAGCCGGCGAACCTGGTGCCTCGCCTCAGGAAAAGATAAACGCTCCCGGTGCTTCAAGCTAAGGATGGCTGCCTCAAGCTTGTAATGGACACACGCACGGGAGAAGGTAGGATGGGCCTCACCGCAGTTGAGGCAACGAGCTCGGGGAGAAGTGCACTCCGACTTAGAGTGACCTTCGCCACCACACAAAGGACAGAGAGAGAGAGAGAGCCACAGAGCAGCGGAAGGCACCATGCCCAAACCTCCAGCACTTGTTACAGAGCCTAGGAGAAGGAATGTACTCCTGGACAGGGCACCTGGCACCAGCAAGATTGACAGAGGGTAGAAGGGTCCGACCATCAAAGGTAATCTTCACAACCCGAAGGGGTTGACTGCGACTACCACGAGGGGGACGAGTAAACGTGTCCACTTGGAGAATAGAATGGCCCTGGGCAGTAAGGATATGACGAATATCGTCGCGGCAGTCTCGCAGATCCCGAACACCGGTCGCAACATGGGGCGGGAGGAGAATAGTGCCAACACTGGCGTTCAACTGAACGTTCTTTGAAACCCGAACAGGGGTCTCGCCAAGGCAGGATAAGGCAGCCAAGCAGGAAGCTGCATTCTGAGGAGCAGCAACGACACGTTACCGAGACGAGTGGGGTTGAAAGTAACAGAGACATCCACGGAATCAACGAGATGTCGATGGAGGGAGAAATCGTCAGGAAGCGCAGAATCAAGAGGGAGGAGATCAAAATATTTGGCCCACGAAGCGTGACCAAACAAAGCTTGATAAGTATCAGAACGGGAAGGAATCGAGCGACGGCGGCTGTGACGAAGACCGCGGTGAGAACCCCCAGAGAGAGAGGGGTTAAAAGGCGCAGTGGTCACAACTAGAGATGGAGCCGCGGCAGGGGACGAGGTAGTCACCACTGGGGACTTGGGGCTCGACCCAACCACAGAGGAGGGAGGAGTCAGAGAGGCCAAAGGAGGAGCAAAGTCGGGGCCCAATGCAGCGGAGGCTACAGAGCCCGGTCTTCCAACACGGACCAACTCGGGGGCTTGGTTGCCCACCCCACGAGCCTGAGAAGGTAAAGGGGAAACAGCAGAAACAGTAGATATCATTGCTACGAAAAATCAACATTCATTCACGAATGTGCCCTCACACCCACCGTAGAGCCACAATTAGAGGCAGGATACCCAACAAGAAGCTATCGCCGATCTTGTCGGGGCCTCCTAGGGGTGCGTCGTGAGTATACGCGCCACAAACGCCACCTTAAGAACCGACAGTCCGTCGAGATCGGGTTCAGTGACGAAAGGGGGATTGACAATAAAAGGTTCCCCTCGCTCTCGACGTCGGGTACTACAGTTCTACGGGTGCAAGAGTATGCCTCCTCAAGCACCCGGGCGTCAAAATAGAAGAAGTCCAAGGGAATAACCAGAACAAGCAAAAGGTCGGCAGGAAACGGCAAGCAGATAGGAGAAGAGGGGGGAGAAAAACGAAACAGAAGGAACAGGTGCTCAGCATAATTGGAGAGGACGGCAGCAAGAGCACAAGGCTAGAAAAGGACAGAGGACTGTCCCAAGGAGCATCACACTCCGGCAGCCGCCCACTAAGCCCACCTCACAGCAACAACGAGCTGAGCGGGGAGGGGGGAACTGGGCGTAGAAACAACAGCACACAACATTTTTCAAAAACTTCATGATTTCATTGTTGAAGAGGGCATTGACTAGTCAAAATGCAAGTCTGTTACTACTGATGGTGCAATCAATGGCGTTGTAAAGAAAATCCAAGCGGTCTCACCGAATTGTATCGCATTTCACTGCGTGATTCACAGGGAAGCGTTAGGTGCAAAGCGGCTGAATGAAACTAGAAATGCTAAGGAGAAAAGTGACTGAGCTTCTATTTGATGTTGTCAAAATGATTCATCATATCTGTGCACATGCAAAAAAGCAGAGAATGTTTCGCGAGTTGTGTAAGGATATGGAAGCTAATTTCACAAAACTCCTCCTGCATACTGAATACGTTGGGTATCTCGGGGTAAGGTTCTTAATCGAGTGTTTGCATTGAGAGAGCAGCTCTGTTTTCTTTACTGAGGAAGCGAACCCCATGGCAGTTAAATTTCATGATGTGCTCTAGCTGGCAAAATTATCTTACATGGCGTCAATCTTCGATCATCTGAACCAGCTAAACATCAGTCAGCAAGGCAAAGGTGGGGATATTTTTACAAATATAGAGAAAATAAATGCATTTAAACTGAAGGTGAAAAAATGGAAAAGCAATGCCGAAAAGAGGCGCTTTTCTGATTTTGAATTATTTGACTTATAAATGAGAGAATGTGACTGGGAACATGGTATGCAGGCAACAGCAGATACTGGAGGTACATATGTCACACATACTTATCAAACACCTTACTTTAATGCAAGAAAACCTTGACTTCTATTTTCCACACAGTGAGAATGACCAGCTGACCTCCAACATGTAGATGCTTAATCCCTTCACAGATGAAGGAACTGATCATTGTGATGCTCTTTTGTAGCTTCGAACTGATTATTCACAAAAAGCAGTTTTCAAGACATTTAGCCCTCCCATGGATTTCTGGGTAACCCTGCTTGATATTTCCAAAGTACAAGGATCTAGCTGAGCAGGCAATAGCCATATTTGTACTGATGAAAACATCATATTTGTGTGAGAACGGGTTCTCTAGTTTAGTTTTGATGAAGACAAAGAAAAGGAATGCAATGCTGAACTTGGATCCTCTCATACGAGTTGCACTTGAAAGTCGTCTAACACCTCGATTCACCCTAATAGCAAAGTGCAACAGCAGCCAAGCCACTGATTTTTTTTAAGGATAACTATTTGTTTTATTTATTGATACCGTACCAAATATAGCAAACATTGTCTGCAATTTTACTTTAGTGAAGGAAAATGCGTCTAAATGGCATGCTTAATGTCATCTTTTGTATTTTGAGCCTCATAATTTGAGACGAGGTGTGTAAAATATGGATGAATATGTAAAAGTTAAATAAAAAATAAGAGAAACTGCTTTTTTCTGTTTACATATTCATAGAAATGAGATATGAAACAAATTTTAAATATTAAAAACGTGAGATTTTTAATGAGACTTTTTCGGGATGGGGGGTGGACAGCTTCTACTTACTCACCATTAGGGGTGGACGACATTAAAAAAAGGTTGAAGACCACTGATCTAATACATGAAAGTGTGGCTGTTGAGATGTTTTGTCAGTCGTGCTTGGCAACAGTGAGCCTGGCCGCTCCAGGTTGACATTGCAATCTGCAACTGACCCGGCAATTCCAGGTCAGTTGCAGGCTGGGGGGGAGTCCAGGGTGACTGGACGTGTCTCTGGGTTAAGTACAGTGTGATTTGTTATTGTGTCTCAGTGTTGTTGTGTTTAATTATACATGTTATTCAGTTCTCAGCCATACTCCTTTTTACATCTTGTCAGTGGTCATCAGCCCATAATTATTCATTATTAACTTACAAGTGATTAAGTGTGTACTGTCATTATTTCTTGTGATGTATTATTTGTGTTACTACCCCAGAGTAAACTGGTGATCCCATTTTACCCACAGTTGTCTGACTTAATTATACTTGGATATTATTGAGCTTTGATAGGCTAATGTGAATATGATTATCTGTGACGGGAGCACGAGCTTCTTAGGAAGACAAGGTGAGGGGGACGGAATAGAGGGGGAGGAGGAAGGAGAGGGGGATGGAAGAGAGGGGGAGGGGGGACATAAGAGAGGAGGAGGAGACAGGGGAGGGGGGCGGAGAAGAGAGGGGAAAAGACCAAGGGAGGGGGGGGACGAAAGAGGGGAAGAAGACAGGGGGAGGAGGGACAGAAGAGCGAAGGAAGGAGACAGGGGGAGGGGGGACAAAAGAGAGAGGGGAAGAGACAGGGAGAGAGGGGACGGAAGAGAGGGGACGGAAAAGAGGGGAAGAGACAGGAGAAAGGAGGAAAAGGGATATGGCGTTGGGCAGAGGGTATGACAGGTAGGGGAGAGGGTAGAGGTGAGGGAGGCAGGTGGGAGGGGGGGGGGCAGAGAGGAGAGAGAAGAGGCAGTGGAGAGGGAGGAAAGAGGGAAAAGGAGAGAAAGCGGGCGACGATATATATTTCAGATATTGACACTCCAAAAGTATCAGGATGAATTTACATTCAGGGTGCAACCCCCTGCATGGTTACAGTGTAGACTGTTAGTGATGACAACAGTTCAGTGTAGACGGTTAGTGATGACAACTTTACAGTGTAGACGGTTAGTGATGACAACTGTACAGCGTAGACGGTTAGTGATGACAACTGTACAGCGTAGACGGTTAGTGATGACAATAGTTCAGTGTAGACGGTTAGTGATGACAACAGTACAGTGTAGACGGTTAGTGATGACAACAGTACAGTGTAGATGGTTAGTGATGACAACTGTACAGCGTAGACGGTTAGTGATGACAAAAGTACAGTGTAGATGGTTAGTGATGACAACTGTACAGCGTAGACGGTTAGTGATGACAACAGTTCAGTGTAGACTGTTAGTGATGACAACAGCAGTGTAGATGGTTAGTGATGACAACTGAACAGCGTAGACGGTTAGTGATGACAATAGTTCAGTGTAGACTGTTAGTGATGACAACAGCAGTGTAGATGGTTAGTGATGACAACAGTACAGTGTAGATGGTTAGTGATGACAACAGTACAGTGTAGAAGGTTTGTGATGACAACAGTACAGTGTAGACGGCTTGTGATGACAACAGAGCAGTGTAGACTGTTAGTGATGACAACAGTACAGTGTAGACGGTTAGTGATGACAACTGTACAGTGTAGACGGTTAGTGATGACTACAGTACCCCGGATACCCCGTCTGGTTTACCTTATGACTTGCGTCCAGAATGTGTGACCAAATCGACACACGATTTGCTAGGAAACTTATGTCAGTAGGACAGTCATCTCTCCTCTTAAACTGTCTCAGTACTCTGTATACTCTAGCATTTACCACAACCCGTACTCATAGCATCATGGCAAGTATGGCGAAATAGGAGGAGATTGGTCAACCCATTTTAAAACAACAATATTTACTAGTGAAATTATCAGCACGTATCTACCTCAGAGGTAGATTTCTCTATCAATAATTATATATATATATATATATATATATATATATATATATATATATATATATATATATATATATATATATATATATATATTTATTCAAATGATCACACTCGACTCGACTCGGTCAACTTAAAGTTTAGTCTAATGGGTAATATCCCCTTGGGGTATGCTTCCACCTCTGGCAAATATTTTGTACGCTTAAATGCTTAGAAAATGAATTGAATGCTCCACATTCAATACTAAGCTCCAAGGTGAGTTACAATATTCTAAAATTATTCAAACCATTTCCAAAATCTTATATTCATCTCTAGACTACAACGTCATACTTAATAACATATCACTCATAATCAATATAGAGAAACATTTGTACATACAAACACATCGTAATAATAATAACAATCATATTTCGTACTTGTTCCACTCAGGATGATGGGAATTCAATTCAAGGTGTAATTGGGTGGGGGGGGGGGGGGGGAAGGGTGCTACCAATCTAATCAGCTGATGAGAGACACTGACACGTCTACACTGCACAACAGTCCAGTGTAGACGGTTAGTGATGACAACAGTGCAGTGTAGACAGTGATGACAACAGTAGTAGTATGCATCCATCAGTCTCAGGAGACTATGGAGATGCACTCGGGTTGTCGGTCTGGAGTGGCCTCTCCAGGGCGCAAAACCAGGGTAGGTTGATATGGAGAAGCTGTTACCCATGCAGCAGGTCCCCCCCTCCCCCTCTCAACGGCGCCGAAAGTCTCCAATGGAAAGGCAAACGCCAATACGATTGGTTCCTGCGCCGTCGCAGGAACTGTGAGCTACGGGCTTGACCTCGAAGTAGGTGAAGGAAGGCACAGGGACGCCAAACCCGGAGACCAGTATAGTGTGGTTGAAGGTCATGTTCTGGGGAAAATGATATCTGGGTGAAGCCCTTATAAGCGGCCGTCCCCCGGGGCGCAGTCATCAATTTTAACACACTAATAAAAATAGGTTTGTGCTCGTATATAAATTAATATTAATATACAATAAAATTCAATGTATAGTTAAGCGTAGGTAAAGTTGGTGATTATTTGTATTAGTGCGTGTGTGAAGCACTTACTGACTTGTGATTCGAGAAGACGACGTCAGTGAAGCACTTCTAGAGAAAAGTACATAGGTCATCAGTTGTGGCTTGTTTAAACCGTTTTTCACTCAAACGAGCCCATTCTCATAACCCAACCCGTCCTCATAAACAAAGACCCAAAGTCCATTCCATGCACCCACCAAACCCCCGGTTTATGAATGAAAAACAGTTTAAACACGACTTTTGTTCGAACCACAACGCTGTAAATGCTTCACCCACGTACTACAAATACAAATAATCGCCAACAGAACCTAAACTCCTAACCTAACCATAGGCTAAATATGCACAATATGCTAATACGTAACAATAATTATTTGTATTTGAGAAAAATCCTGTTTTGAATGAACAGCATGTTAAAAATGATAAATACGTCCTTGGGGTCGACCGCTGGATGGAATGGACTTGGTCTGAGGACGGGTTGCATAAATATGGGGTTTGCGGGGTTTGTCTACTGGAGTAGTGAGCATTTCACCTGTGTTGATGAGGTTCGATCTGCCCCATCAACACAGGCCAAATGCTCGCCAGCCCAACTGCTAAATCGTGAATGAAAAATGGTTCACACACGATTCACACCTTATGACGTTCGATCACCGCCTCGCCGGCAACCTCTGTTCCTGTCACAATCCTGTAAATGCTTCGCCACGCACCCCAAATGTAAATTATCGCTAAAAGAACCCAAACAGTAAACCCAACCAAACCTATCCCTAACTGTATTTAGTACTCCAATATATAATACTACCAACCTATATATATGAGAACAAACACATTTTGAAGAGAAACACATGAGAGCTACGTTTATGTCGTCCCGTCATCCCAGTACTCTTTGTCGTATAACGCTTTAAAACTACTGACGGTTTTCGCCTCCACCTTCTCACTTACCTTGTTCCAACCGTCTACCACTGTGTGTGTAACCATGTAACAGGTTCCAAGACAGCTTTATAACACGTGACATGTCAATGGGTCACAAGAAATCTTCGAGCTGCAACTCCATAACAAGTCGACGAATTCAACAAACCTCGAGGTCAACTATCACAGAAGGCTGCAGCTGCCAATCTGACTCCTGCCACGTGACACGCTCCAGGGTTGGGGCCATGAGAACTCTTCCTGCAGGATGCCGGTTGGATAACAACTAATATGGTTCGGACCCCACAGAGTAGTGACTTATCAATAGACAAAGACGGCCAACCAGGGCTACTGGCGAGGTCCCCGTAACAAAAACAATGAGTTCTCTGAACTAATTCATGGAGTGCCTTGGAAATGTTCGAATGACATGAGAGTACAACTTCTAGTGCAAGAAGTGCCATAGCTTCCATCTCACCCCCCTTACCCACGTCTCGCTGGCACTGGGAGCTTGATGCTCTAAATGGTGGCACTCTCCTACCACAGAAGGAGTGCCTCGGACGAGGCCACAGTATTGCATACTTTAATGTTACTCAGTGGTGTATTTAATTAACACGTAAACCACGGAGCCATGGTCAGGTGTACCCGACTCGTGGTACCCACATACCCTCACCAGTTCCCCTCCCCACCCTCTCTCACTTATTTATAATGCACAAACATTTATGAATGCGTTTTGTGGGACAGCCGCCGCTTTAATGAGCCTTGCCTGAGGACAGGCTGTATTAATCCGGCCTCCAGACCCCAGGTTTATGGCTGAACACACCACTCAACGGCGGACCTTCCAACTTCTCGACCTCGGGGATGGATCTGGCTGGCGCACCACGACAGCCACCACTCGCTAGGGAAAGTCACGCTACTTTATAGTAAATCACAAACAATATCTTTTATCACACAAACAATATCCACACATGTACACATTTAGATAACTGTAATAACTTTAAATACAAACAAAACATTTATAAAACGAGCTAAAAACAGTACACTATATAAAAAAACACCACAAGATTTAAGCACAAATGATATGGTCACCACTGAACGTACAGAAACAAACCCCAAACAAGGTGATAGCCGGTACACACAACCACACAACAAACACACACAACTCTAGCAGGAAACATGCATGACATATTACTCAGCGCGACAAGAAACACTGCCACCCAGAGTCTGGGACCAAAATACCTAACAGGTGAATGCAGTAACACGCAAAGCTCCCACAATACACCCTTCATACATACAGAACAAGGGGTACAAAATATGAATTATCACATCAATAACAATATCAATACAATTAAACAATTGAATAAGACACGTCCTTCATATGGATAACAAACATAATTATTATAACAAATAAATTAAATATTATAGGAAACCATAATAGGAAATATAAGAACTTTGAAAGTGACACTCCTAAACCTCCTCGGACCTCCACTGGGGCGCTCAGGGAGTCAAACAATGCTTGCTCAGGAGTGAAAACATGGGCAAGAACAGCTCCCAATGGTGGAAAAAGATGAGGCAAAATATATTTCACAAGAATAAATACTGAGACCTGGATGATAGCCCCCACGCACAGGGCACAGACATTGCAATATAACTCATGGCAACAACCTCCAACAACCATGAACCAAACACTACAACTACCGAGCCACCCTATGCACGTACCTATCCCTAATCCACAGACTTAAGTTCCCCAGAGAAGGACCTCAATAGCGTCCAGAAAATGTACCGCAATTGGCCCTTGTAAGAACCCAAGGTTTTCCTTCACAGAAGACCCCTCCAAACGACTAATCCACACGCAGTGATTGTAATCGGTTATGTAAGGAATTAAGGTATATCGATTAGTGATGACAACAGTGCACTGTAGATAGTGATGACAACAGTGCAGTGTAGATGGTTAGTGATGACAACAGTGCAGTGTAGATGGTTAGTGATGACAACAGTGCAGTGTAGATGGTTAGTGATGGCAACAGTGCACTGTAGATGGTTAGTGATGACAGCAGTGCAATGTAGATGGTTAGTGATGACAACAGTGCAGTGTAGATAGTGATGACAACAGTGCAGTGTAGATAGTGATGACAACAGTACAGTGTAGATGGTTAGTGATGACATAAGTGCAGTGTAGATGGTTAGTGATGACATAAGTGCAGTGTAGATGGTTAGTGATGACAACAGTACAGTGTAGATGGTTAGTGATGACAACAGTGCAGTGCTGGAACCGGAGACTGCCGCACCTCAGACAAAATCATTAAAGCTTGCACCTCAGAGTCTGCGAGTGCAGACTACTTATCACATGCCTCTGTATGACTAACCATCCTGTGTGATGGAGATGTTTTAGCATCACATAGTGGTGCTAAAAACTGCTTTTGACACACTGTACTCCCCTTCATATAGTCTAGGGTAGCTGCACAAATGCAGATGAACCTATTAATAAAAAAAAATAAAGCTTGTAGTTAGCAAACCAGAGCCACCAAGCCACACGACTCCATAACAGCAGTGCGGAGTTACTGAACTAATACTGCCACACTACTACAAATATAAATATGCAGGAGCTGTGACTCACACTTACCACAATATACACATTCATCTGGTACTCATAAACCCTATCTTATCAAACGGCTATTCTTAAGTGATGTCTCTTGTAGATGAAGAAATAACTCCTCTCTGTGTGCAGGAGAACCCCCCCCCCCCCCCACAAGCAGCATCTTTCACATATCCACCCATCTGAACACCAGATATAGTCCCACCACCCTTTGAGTCCCTACACCCACCAACACCCAATACACTTCTCTCCCATTCATCTTCAGATACCCTGGTAACCTACAGACGCGACGACGTGACATTTAACCGCCCAAGAGTAGTAAGGTGGTGTAACAAAAGTCACGTCCAGACACCCCTCAACCTACACATATATATCCCTCAATGTCCGTCCTCCAACTGGGGGTACCACTTCCTTCCGAAACGTGACAAAAAAATCGCTAAGGCTTTATGGAAAATCGCTTAGAACCCCACACCCCCTTTGTGCCTAGCAACATACAGAGTTGACTGCTGTTTGGAATGGCACCTGCTACCTGACAGTTACAGAAAAACTACCTTCTCAATTTCGTACAAGAGGACTTGGCTTACCGGAAAACTATGAGCCAGGTTCCACACTTTCGATAACACTTTGCAGTTAGCAACTAACTTCCTCTGAAAAAGAGTTAAGGCACTGGTTGACAACATGCCCTCTGCAATGTGTATTTGACCTCAGTTTGTAACCCAAACTTAGACCAAATCACACTCTTGGTGTTTTAATCGATATCATCGATATCACAATTTAAAACCACGTGCCGGGCCAAAACGTATGAAGACTACCTTGTAAACCCCATCATGCACGTCTTATCATCGTTAAATCCCGCTGCAGTCGCTCCCTCGCCCAGACCATACTTCTGACCCCACAAACACCGATGTTTCATGGGCATACCCACATACTGGAAAAACTAGACCATCCGGGAGGAACGGTGGTACTATATGGCTGTCGCTCTTCTGAGCCAGATAAAGTGGCTCCTTGAATAAACATGCACCACTTTAGTGAGAGGACACCCTTGACGCACAGAACATCCAAGGGAATATAGATCCCTCACAACCCCATTAATGCACACCACGCTCTGATAACTAACATACAATATTCGGACTCAGTAAAATGGGGTGCCAAGCTGAACTGAGCCAATTCACACCTGAAAAAACGAAGTCTTCTGTTCACGACAACTCCATCCCATCCGGCATGTGTAAACTAACCATCAGTGGAAAATTCCGGGGAGCCGCCTTCTTACTCGGCGTGTCCCCTTTAGACAAAAACGAAGGATTAAGTAAAATTACAAATCATCACCGTGAGTATGAGCTACCAAAACATCCTTCACATTATATTCATGAAGAAATATAATATCAATCAGCCGGACTATGCCGATAACTCTCAACTGTTTCCCGAGACAATGGAACCCTTTGAAACTGAGGGGTGGAACAAGCCAGAGGGGCCAAAATTTTACTAAAAATAAGCAAGGATTGTACCGAAATTTGACAAAAATCTGCAATCTGCAGCACCTATAACATACTGTTGTCTAGATCCTCCCAGAGGAAACCAGTACCCTAGGCACCTTCCACAGTCGCAACCACCATTCACAGATTTATGAATGGAACCTGCCCAGTCCATTACTTCATCCCAGCCCGTCCTCATAAACAAAGGCTACAGTCCATTCCATGCACCGGCCAAACCCCGTTTATGAATGAATAACGGTTTACAGACAACTCAGCCCGTCCTCCAAACAAAGACCCAAAAGTGATTCCATGCACCTGCCAAACCCCGTTTATGAATGAATAACGGTTTACACATGACTCACAAATAATTTCGTATCAAACACTTCCGGAACAAGTGCTTCACTGACGAATTTTGTTCAAACCACAATACTGTAAATGCAGCCCGTCCTCCAAACAAAGATCCAAAAGTGATTCCATGCACCCGCCAAACCCCCTGTTTATGAATGAAAAGCGGTTTACACACGACTCTCAACTGCTGACGTTCGAACATATCCGGAACAAGTGCTTCACTGACGAATTTTGTTCGAATCACAACGCTATAAATGCTTCACCCACGTACTACAAATAATCGCTAACAGAACCTAAACACCTAATCTATTCGTACATATGCACAATCTACTAATATATTATAATATTAATTTATAGTTGAGAAAATTCCCGTTTTGAATGAACAGCATGTAAAATATTAAGAATGCGTCTGTGGGGTCGACCGCTGCAACCCATTCTCACACTAGGCTTGTAAAAGCAGCGGCTGTCCTCCACAGACGCATTCATAAATTTTAACATACTGTGTATTAAAAATTGGTTTGTTCTCATATATAAATTAATATTCTTATACATAAAAATTGTATGTATAGTTTAGCGTAGGTTAGGTTAGGTTAGGTGTTTAGGTTCTGTTGGTAATTATTTGTATTTATAAGTTTGTGGGTGAAGCACTTAAAGAATTGTGGTTCAAACAGAGGAGGTGAGCGAAACAATTGTTCCGGAAGTGTTCGGACGTCATCAGTTGTGTGTCGTGTGTCAACTCCTTTTCATTCATAAAAAGTGGGTTTGGCAGCTGTTTTAAAGAGCTTGGATCTTTGTATGCCAAAACGGGTTGACCGCTGGATGTAATGAACTTGAGTCGAGGAATGGTTGCTGTAAATGCTTCACCCACGTACCACATATACAAATAATCGCCAACAGAACCTAAACACCTGATCTAATCATTGTTTAAATATTCACAGTATGGAATGGACTGGAAGTCTAAGGACGGGTTGCTCATCCACAAATTTGAACTGTAACAACGCCCTCACCATCATCCCCGGGAGGACGCTTCAACCACTCCCAGACGGACCCTGTGTGGACAGAATCTTCCGACAAGGGACAACGGCGTTTTGACACCATACCCTGAATCACACCTAACCTTACTTCTTAAGTAAGGTTAGTTAGCCTCCATCGGCGCTCTCCCCCTACTGGGGACTCTGGAGCAGCAGATACTATATGTAAGTTCAAACCCAGGTCTTTACTAGAGCAGCGGCCAATACACAAACTCGCCAACCGGGTCAACATCAAACTCCATCGTCGTGCTTAGCCTCTGGATGACAGCGCTCCGTCAACACACTGCCACATGGCTCATTGTGTACTTCAGCTTCCACCACACGAACATATCATGTGACACGTTGTTGCTGCCCATTCTACGTTGTTTCCTGTGTACACCCTGATCACCCATGCCACCTGGTCATCGGCAACACCCTGGTCACCCATGCCACCTGGTCATCGTCAACACCCTGGTCACCCATGCCACCTGGTCATCGTCAACACCCTGGTCACCCATGCCACCTGGTCATCGTCAACACCCTGGTCACCCATGCCACCTGGTCATCGGCAACACCCTGGTCACCCATGCCACCTGGTCATCGTCAACACCCTGGTCACCCATGCCACCTGGTCATCGTCAACACCTGGTCACCCATGCCACCTGGTCATCGGGGCTCGCCATAGCCTCAGAGCACGCCTTTACATCATTGCCGACCGAGACAACTCCCGCTAATCGGAAACAGCCCAGCTCGTTCTCGCGAGCGTTCCCAACGTCAAGAATCTGTCGTACTTAAGTGCCCTGTCCTAACCTACCTGAGGAATAAAAGACAGAAAACGAGATATTACGTCAATTTTGCAAGTCGCTACCATTTTCCAGTAAGACATTCTTTGGCCTTAGGTAAAATATGTCATAATATAACGTACTATTAGGAGGACGGGTTGGTTCCAGACCAGCAACTGGATCCGAAGATCAACACACCGGGGCCGCGACAGCGAGCAAGGCATCCCCCGGGGCCGCATCACATATTCAATAGTCTAGCACCCGATCCAATTATAGGTGGCACCACCACCACCAGACTTTGTACATGGACTGCACCCCATTCCCACACGCCTCTTGAACCACATCTTCAAGGCACAATCGGCATCCCCGATGCGTTCACCGCAGCTTGGTGGCCAACTGAGCTACGGGGAAAATCACCTTCATGGAACATGCTCACCTTGTTCCTCGCCTTAACCGAACATTGGCTGCTAGGTGAACATGAAACCCACACTTGAAACAAGTGCGGGGCTCCCTAGTCAAACAGGAAGCAAGGTCCAAGTTATAATTATAATATAACCACCCTAAATCTAAATAAATAAAATTGAAATGTTCGTTTGTTCAAAATCGCTAATCTCCGAAAGTGCTTCTCCGATTGCTTTGAAATTTTCACACAACGTTCCATTCGCATCCGGCCAGGTTTTTATATACATACTATATAAATGTTCCATCTGTGACAGTCAAAAACACATGCTTTTTCTGAAAAACTGTGTTTTTCATGCGAGGGAAATCTTCGTAACCTTTTTACTGATTGCTTTGAAATTTTGACACAACGTTGCATTGGAATAGGTGTGTCTTTTTATATATCTCATATATGCCTCACCTGTGGCAGGGAAAACCATGTTTTTTTTTTTAAAACAGCGCCATCTGTTGGACGTAAGAGCAACACACGCAGTAATCTCCGAAAATTCTTCACCGATTGCTTTGAAATTTTGACACAATGTTGCATTCGAATATGTGTCTTTATATTCCTACTATTTAGATGCCACCCCTGTAACAGGTAAAAACATGCGTTTTTGACAACCAATGCCATCTGTTGCACATAATAGCAACATGCACGCTATACTAAATATGTCACGAATTCCATTTCAATGTTTCCGATTTCATTGATAAATTTTATTTTCATAGATTTCGATTTATTTTATTTTTTATTGAATCATTGTGTGACATTGTGTTGGAATTGTGATGTGTTCTTTACCATACGTTCATTTCGTAAGAATAAGAATAGATGCCACACCTGTGACAGGTAAAACTATGCTTTTCTTGAAAAACTGCACCATCTGTTGCATGTAAGAACAACACACATGCTATACTAAATATGTTACAATTACATTCCAGTGTTTCTGATTGCATTGATAAATTGAATTTTCATGAATTTTTATTTTCATTTCGATATAATTATTTTGTGTGAATTGCATTGGAATTGAGCTGTGTTGTTTACCATACCGTTCATTTCGTGAGTATAGTCAATTTTTTTATTTTTTCATATTTTCATTTCCTTTTTTAACTTTTTTCTTATATTTCAGTGATGGGAACATCAGATCACTCGATGTTCCCAATTTTCTGATGGGAACATCAGACCCTTTGGGAAGGCATCGGACGAGGAAGTGGGGAATGGTGAGGATGACGAAGGGACGGAAGTGAGAGATGGTGGGGAGGACGAGGGGAAAATGGAGTGACTAAGGTCGGGGAAGGACGAGGGGACGACGGAGTTTGGGATGGTGTGGACGAGGGGATGGAGGAATGGAGAATGGTGCGGAGGACAAGGGGACAGGGGGAGTGGGGCATGGTGAGAAGGAAGAGGGGATGGTGGAGTGGGGAATGGTTGGGAGGCCGAGGAGACGGGGTGAGGGGGGAATGGTGGGGAGGACTGGGGGACAGGAAAGGTTGCTGTGGCTCAGCAACGCACATGCGTTGCTGAGCCACAGCAACACGTGGCCGGGTACTGTTAGTTATAAATAGAGAAATAATCATACACCACTAAATCTGCAACCGAACACCACAATAGAGGAAGGCACCTTTCTGGAGGGGACAATCTTCACAGTCCGCGAACCACTCACATTGTCCTTGAGCTGCCCGTACGAGAAACCGGTCTTAACACCTTGTTTCTTTCCATACTGCCCAATCACAGTGGTGATCGAACAAACCCACAAGAGCAGTAATGAGGTTTTGAACCTACGTCCGAGATGATCCCAGACGTACCTTTGTCGATTGCGCCACAACATGGCCAAACGAATTGCCACCGGGAGTGCTACTGCCTTCACACGGATCCCGCAGCCTCTCCGAGACACAAACCGGGCTTTGACAATTCCCCCATGCACCCGGGCTCTGTCAACAAGCTGTTCTACCTCTTCGCCCTTACTCTAATACACACAGAAATCACAATAGCGTGATACATCAAATTAACAAATCCACAAACGGTAGTGATGAGGGTTCGAACCCTCACCATGGCCATTGTGGATTTGTTCATTTGACGTATCACCCTATTGTGATTTCTGTGTGTACACTGGCGATCGTCTCATAGGATATTTCAAATGGGACATCCCGGAATGACATAAAACTCACTTGCATTCCTTGAATTCTGGACTTGTACCGTCTCGTTACCCCCGGCACGGGCTGCACATGCCCTTCAGACCTGTGGAGACACCCATGGAACGCCATGAAGGAACCAAATTTCACTAACACCTTAGCATTTGTACTATTGTCACATCGTCGATCTTCACTCGGAACGCATCAAAATGGGCAATATTCGTGAGGGTGTTCATAAGCTTGCATGTGAAGCGTACCCAATCGTATTACTGCACCCATAGATACAGTGGAGCCCATGTTCACACAGTAACCCCTTACCTTGTCAGGCGACGACTGGCCGGTCACTGAGGTAAACAAACGTTCTGGCAAGTGGCCTAATTTAACAGCAAAGATGACGATGTACGATAATTGTCTCTTTAGCACCTATCACTATTTATTAATCATTTTGCAATATAATCCACTGTGTTATTGTTTAACATTAGGAACTTTAGCTGATGCATGCACAATCAAATAGTTAAAGAATTAAGGGTAAATTTAGTGACATAAAATAACACGTTTTACCCTGATAGTGATCAACACTTGACATCGCAGCCAGAGGCTAGGCTGTGAGTAAAGTTGTATCAATTTAATGTTACGCGCATTTAGAATCTGTAGCGTCGCAACACTATTATATAATGAGAAAGAATTGTATAATTAATGTAATTATTAATAAATAGTAATAAATAAATCATAATTCGAGAGACAATAAGCTTTGTATTAAGCAGAGTTGGAAACCCATTGGTTCCTAACACGTAACCAATGCAGGAGGCGACTGTCATTGGTCCTCCGGTTTCAATCAAATTAATCACTGATGAGCGCGTGAGGTTAAAAGGCCTCTTATCATGTTACAAATATACTCTGTCTGCTCAAGAAAGACACTCTCCTTCACTCAAGCCTTCACTCTCTTAAGAAGAAATAATCATCCAAAATACTGGTACCATTCAGTCCTTGAAGCTAGACAAATATTGTTGTCTAATTTCGTGTTAGACAGAGAGCTTCGACTCTAGAACGCCCTACAAGTGGGTCCCTACTTGACCAGTGATTACAGACTGAAATCACAATAACGTGATGCATCAAATGAACAAATCCACAAGGGCCGTGACGAGGATTCGAACCTGCGTCCAAGAGCGTCCCAGACAAGAGCGACAAAACGAGTTAAACCGAAGCTCTACTGAACTTACTGGATCCCGCAGCCTCTCCGAGACACAAACCAAGGTTTTACACAACTCCCCCCTGCACTCGAGCTATGTCAATAGGCCGTTCTCCCTCTTCGCACTTACATCATTACACACAGAAATCACAATAACGTGATGCATCAAATGATGCATTCATTACCCAAAAGGGTTATAACATTGGTTACATGCAGGGTACACGGCTACTTGTCACAAGTTGTAGAGCTCCTCCAGCTCCTCAGATGGCGGGCAGGAACCATGGATGCAATGAGCACTTCCTCTCAGGATCGCCACACTAAGGAGCTGAAAGAGAAATCTGGCAGCTCTAGTGTCTCTAGTTGTTTCAATTAGCTTGAACCCCATCTCCTTAAAAAAACCTAGCAGCACTTCTACCCCAGGCACGAAGTGTCTCTGATGCAATGGGGACAGAATTGTAGAGGTGATCAAGGTCACTGTATTTACATGACTTGGTTGCTTCCCGGTGAATGGCAGCATATTATATATATATATATATATATATATATATATATATATATATATATATATATATATATATATATATATATATATATATATATATATATATATGTCGTACCTAGTAGCCAGAACTCACTTCTCAGCCTACTATTCAAGGCCCGATTTGCCTAATAAGCCAAGTTTTCCTGAATTAATATATTTACTATAATTTTTTTCTTATGAAATGATAAAGCAACCCTTTTCTCTATGTATGAGGTCAATTTTTTTTTATTGGAGTTAAAATTAACGTAGATATATGACCGAACCTAACCAACCCTACCTAACCTAACCTAACCTATATTTATAGGTAAGGTTAGGTTAGGTAGCCAAAAAAAGCTAGGTTAGGTTAGGTTAGGTAGGTTAGGTAGACGAAAAAACATTAATTCATGAAAACTTGGCTTATTAGGCAAATCGGGCCTTGAATAGTAGGCTGAGAAGTGCGTTCTGGCTATTAGGTACGACATATATATATATATATATATATATATATATATATATATATATATTAGTATATTTTGGTAGCAGTCTTTCCTGTAGACATATATTATTAAATATGACCGAAAAAGTAAGATTAATAATTCTAACACGAATTTTCTCAATCTTTCGTACATTTCGTTTCACTGTTGGAGGTAAATCAAAAATCAATTCTCCAAAATTCATTTTTATTTCTAGTCTGACGCGACACGAGCGCGTTTCGTAAAACTTATTACATTTTCAAAGACTTTAGTTCACAAATACACAACTGAATAGAACTTATGCATCTCCGATTTTATATCTACATTTGAGTGAGGTGGAAGGGGTGATGTGGCATTAACACAAGACAGAACAAGATATGGTATTAATAGGGTATTAATTTCATCAACACAAGACAGAACAAGAGTATTAATAGGGTATTAATTTCATCAACACAAGACAGAACACGAAACAATGGATATTGAATAGAAGTGTTTGTAGAAAGCCTATTGGTCCATATTTCTTGATGCTTCTATATTGGAGCGGAGTCTTGAGGTGGGTAGAATATAGTTGTGCAATAATTGGCTGTTGATTGCTGGTGTTGACTTCTTGATGTGTAGTGCCTCGCAAACGTCAAGCCGCCTGCTATCGCTGTATCTATCGATGATTTCTGTGTTGTTTACTAGGATTTCTCTGGCGATGGTTTGGTTGTGGGAAGAGATTATATGTTCCTTAATGGAGCCCTGTATGCATCGTTAAACGCCTAGAAAGAGATGTTGTTGTCTTGCCTATATACTGGTTTTTTTGGAGCTTACAGTCCCCAAGAGGGCATTTGAAGGCATAGACGACGTTAGTCTCTTTTAAAGCGTTCTGTTTTGTGTCTGGAGAGTTTCTCAATCGTTAAACGCCTAGAAAGAGATGTTGTTGTCTTGCCTATATACTGGGTTTTTTGGAGCTTACAGTCCCCAAGAGGGCATTTGAAGGCATAGACGACGTTAGTCTCTTTTAAAGCGTTCTGTTTTGTGTCTGGAGAGTTTCTCATAGTGAGCCCTGTGGAGCTCACAGGGCTCCATTAAGGAACATATAATCTCTTCCCACAACCAAACCATCGCCAGAGAAATCCTAGTAAACAACACGGAAATCATCGATAGATACAGCGATAGCAGGCGGCTTGACGTTTGCGAGGCACTACACATCAAGAAGTCAACACCAGCAATCAACAGCCAATTATTGCACAACTATATTCTACCCACCTCAAGACTCCGCTCCAATATAGAAGCATCAAGAAATATGGACCAATAGGCTTTCTACAAACACTTCTATTCAATATCCATTGTTTCGTGTTCTGTCTTGTGTTGATGAAATTAATACCCTATTAATACTCTTGTTCTGTCTTATGTTGATGAAATTAATACCCTATTAATACCATATCTTGTTCTGTCTTGTGTTAATGCCACATCACCCCTTCCACCTCACTCAAATGTAGATATAAAATCGGAGATGCGTAAGTTCTATTCAGTTGTGTATTTGTGAACTAAAGTCTTTGAAAATGTAATAAGTTTTACGAAACGCGCTCGTGTCGCGTCAGACTAGAAATAAAAATGAATTTTGGAGAATTGATTTTTGATTTACCTCCAACAGTGAAACGAAATGTACGAAAGATTGAGAAAATTCGTGTTAGAATTATTAATCTTACTTTTTCGGTCATATTTAATAATATATATATATATATATATATATATATATATATATATATATATATATATATATATATATATATATATATATGTCGTACCTAGCAGCCAGAACTAACTTTTTGGCCTACTATGCAAGGCCCGATTTGCCTAATAAGCCAAGTTTTCCTGAATTAATATATTTTTTTTAATTTTTTTCTTATGAAATGATAAAGCTACCCATTTCATTATGTATGAGGTCAATTTTTTTTTATTGGAGTTAAAATTAACGTAGATATATGACCGAACCTAACCAACCCTACATAACCTAACCTAACCTATCTGTATAGGTTATGTTTGGTTAGGTAGCCGAAAAAGTTAGGTTAGGTTTGGTTAGGTAGGTTAGGTAGTCGAAAAACAATTAATTCATGAAAACTTGGCTTATTAGGCAAATTTGGCCTTGCATAGTAGGCTGAGAAGTGAGTTCTGGCTACTAGGTACGACATATATATATATATATATATATATATATATATATATATATATATATATATATGTCGTACCTAGTAGCCAGAACGCACTTCTCAGCCTACTATGCAAGGCCCGATTTGCCTAATAAGCCAAGTTTTCCTGAATTTATCAATGACTTCCGTGTTTTTTTTATACCTACACCCATGTACAGACTGGCGAAGCGACTCAACGGCTTGCTGACTCCTTATGTCCCTTGCACCTTCAGCCATAGGAATTTATTGACTTACTGCGGGGAACACGGGCCACAGGGATAAGAGCCTCGTTGGACGTAGAATCACTGTTTACCAACGCACCTGTGGATGAAACAATCGGGATGATAGCGGACAGAGTGTACCGTGATCCGGCCTGTACTCCTCTTGACATACCAGAAAACATTCTAAGGAAACTACTCCAAGCTTGTACTAAAGAGGCACCCTTCTTGAGCCCGGATGGGCACATGTATAAGCAAGTAGATGGGGTCGCCATGGGTTCTCCCCTAGATGTCCTGTTTGCGAACTTCTACATGGGAACCATCGAACGGTCTTAGTCGACATGAACTTGAAACCGGCCATATACTGCAGGTATGTTGACGACATTTTTACACAGGTACTGATGTCAGACATCTGCAGGAGCTGAAGGAGGCATTTGAGCGGAATTCTGTGTTGCGTTTCACTTACGAGATGGAGAAGGATGGGAAGCTGCCCTATCTAGATGTAACAGTCATGGAAAGGAGCGGAGGTTTCCACATTGCAGTCTACACTAAGGAAACAAACATAGGAATGTGCCTCAATGCCAACAGTGACTGCCCAGACAGGTACAAGAGGAGTGTCGTTAACGCTTATGTCGACCGTGCTCTCAGCTACAGCTCAGGATGGAAGCAAGTCGATGAAGAACTCTGTAGGGTAAGGCAGGTCCTAGTCAACAACGGCTTCTCCAATGGTTTCGTTGAAGACATCATAAGAAGGAAGGTAAAACGCCATGCAACCTCTGAAGAGACAACTAACACAACACCTATACCCCCTATTAGACTATTTTACAGGAACTTCTTTTCCACAGCTCATAAAACGGAGGAAAGGGTCCTGAAAGATATTGTTAATAGAAACGTTATCCCAACAGACAAAAATGAGAAGATACAATTGACGATCTACTATAAAACCAAGAAAACGGCCAACCTACTCATGAGAAACTCCAGACACAAAGCAGAACGCTTTAAAAGAGACCAATGTCGTCTATGCCTTCAAATGCCCACTTGGGGACTGTAAGCCTCAAAGAATTCAGTATATAGGCAAGACAGCAACATCTCTTTCCAGGCGATTAACGATGCATAAGCAACAGGGCTCCATTAAGGAACATATAATCTCTTACCACAACCAGACCATCACCAGAGAAGTCTTAACAAAAAACACGGAAATCTTCGATAGATACAGCGATAGCAGGCGGCTTGATATCTGTGAGGCACTACACATTAAGAAGTCGACACCAGCAATCAACAGCCAATTAATGCACAACTATATTCTACCCACTTCAAGACTCCGCACCAATATAGAAGCATCAAGAAATATGGGCCAATAGGCCCTTTGCAGTTACTTCCATTCTTCCCTTTAACTTACAAAATATTATACCCATTGTTTCGTGTTCTGTCTTATGTTGAAAGTTTGTTTTCACTTCATCCAAAACTGTTGTAACAAATCACCTCACCCAAATGCAGGTATAAAATCGAAGCTGTTTGAACTCTGTTCAATTATAGTTGTGTGTGTGTAAACTAAAGTCTTTGAAAATGTAATAAGTTTTACGAAACGCGTTCAAGTGTCGCGTCAGACTAGAAATAAAAATGAATTTTGGAGAATTGATTTTTCAGTTACCATCAACAGTGAAAAGAAATATAAGAACATAGAGAAAATTCGTGTTAGAATTATTAATCTTACTTTTTCGGTCATATTATTATTATTATATATATATATATATATATATATATATATATATATATATATATATAACTCTTAAAGCCTGAAGGATTCGAACCCAGTCAGCCAGGACCTCCATGCCCCTCGGCGTGTCCAGCACAATAACCACTCTGATTTTGCATACGAGAAAAAATATTTTGGATTCCTCTCTATTTCACTGACGGCCGAAGGCTCTCTCTCTGCCTCTCCTGGAGTTTACATGATATATGTAACTTTAGCTCGACCGACTCTATTTCCCTACATGCCTACCTTGTCATTCTTGGGATAGAGTGGAGTGTTTGAGTTGTTTGGGGAGTATTTTCTTCTCGTCTACGAGGAACGCCGTTTACATCCACTTGGGTTCGACGGTAGAGCGACGGACTCGCTTCATGCAGGTCGGCGTTCAAATCTCGGACCGTCCAAGTGGTTGGGTACCATTCCTCCACCCACCCGTCCCATCCCAAATCCTTATCCTGACTCCTTCCCAGTGCTATAAAGTCGTAAGGACTTAGCGCTTTTCCCTAATAGTTCCCTTCAGTCTGCATCTATTTCTCTTGTTTTTATCATTAAAATATGACTTGCTCATGTTTCTAGTGTTGCTGTGCCTATTTTCTCAATGCAGGGGTTTAGGTTTGCATTATGGCCTTCGACAAGCCGCCAGCTTCCTGTCCTCGTCGAGGCCACTAGTGTTAGTAGCCCTCAGATAATTCTGGTGCATTATCTTCTCAGATGATGGGAGCTGTTCTTCTCAATTCCCATATAATATACCACGAGGACACCCCCTGAGCACCCAAGATATTCCACGAGGCCCCCCTCTGAGCACCCCTAAGATTTATCACGAGGACCACGAGAATGGGGGGAGTATTGTAGAAGGGGGAGTCCCTGTAGTAGGGGGAGTCCCTGTAGAAGGGGGAGTCCCTGTAGAAGGGGAAGTCCCTGTAGAGGGGGGAGTCCCTGTAGAAGGGGGAGGTTTCTGTAGAAGGGGGAGTCCCTGTAGAAGGGGGAGTCCCTGTAGAAGGGGGAGTCCCTGTAGAAGGGGGAGTCCCTGTAGAAGGGGGAGTCCCTGTAGAAGGGGGAGTCCCTGTAGAAGGGGGAGGTTTCTGTAGAAGGGGGAGTCCCTGTAGAAGGGGGAGTCCCTGTAGAAGGGGGAGTCCCTGTAGAAGGGGGAGTCCCTGTAGAAGGGGGAGTCCCTGTAGAAGGGGGAGTCCCTGTAGAAGGGGGAGGTTTCTGTAGAAGGGGGAGTCCCTGTAGAAGGGGGAGGTTTCTGTAGAAGGGGGAGTCCCTGTAGAAGGGGGAGTCCCTGTAGTAGGGGGAGTCCCTGTAGAAGGGGGAGTCCCTGTAGAAGGCGGAGTCCCTGTTGAAGGGGGAGTCCCTGCAGAAGGGGAGGTCCCTGTAGAAGGGGGGAGTCCCTGTAGAAGGGGATGTCCCTGTAGATGGGGAGTCCCTGTAGAAGGGGGATGTTTCTGTCGAAGGGGGAGTCCCTGTAGAAGGAGGGGAGTCCCAGTAGAAGGGAGAAGTCCCAGTAGAAAGGGGGAGTCCCTGTAGAAGGGGGAGTCCCTGTAGAAGAGGGAGTCCCTACAGAAGGGGGAGGAGTCCCTGTAGAATGGAGGAGTCCCTGTAGAAGAGGGAGTCCCTGCAGAAGGGGGGGGAGTCCCTGTAGAATGGAGGAGTCCCTGTAGAAGAGGGAGTCCCTGCAGAAGGGGGGGGAGTCCCTGTAGAATGGAGGAGTCCCAGTAGAAAGGGCTAGTCCCTGTAGAAGGGGGAGTCCCTGTAGAAGAGGGAGTCCCTGCAGAAGGGGGGGGGAGTCCCTGTAGAATGGAGGAGTCCCTGTAGAAGGGGGGAGTTCCTCAACAGCATCAACAATGAAGGGGCTTATACAGTGCCTATACAACTTGTTTACACAGGTCCTGTTAGGATTAAGGTATTTGGTAGGATTAAGTACTACAAAGGTTGGGTGCACAATGTTTTGAGCAGATGCTCTCTTGTTTTATAAGCAAATAGTAAGTCATGTATGTAGCCTATAGCCGGTGACGTTATTGTTTGTTAATGTGGAGTGTGCAATGGTTTCTCTCCCTGTTGAATTATACAGGTACTGTACGTTTGAAGACGAGTCACAATAACGTGGCTGAAAAATGCTGACCGAATCTCACACTATAAATTAAAGAGACGACGACGTTTCGGTCCGTCCTGGACCCTTATGAAATCGATTGTCACAACGGACTTGATAATGGTCCAGGATGGATCGAAACGTCGTGTCTCTTCAAATTTCTAGTGTGTGGTTTGGTCAACAGGTACTATACGTCACCTGGAGTTTATTTAACAAGGTATACTTTAGTTAACCGAATTCCGTATTACAAAGCATTTTGTCGTCATCTGGTGTATGTTATCACACAATCTTCCGTATTTACTCTCGTCTGCTCATTTGTGTGTTTACAACACTCTAGTGCTTATATTTACACTCCTGATTTACACATAAAAACTTCACATTCTTGTATTTGCGTTTAAATAAATTGATTGTGTTCGCTTTTTTTATTTTAGAATAATATATTTTTATCTGCTTTCCAGCAGGGTGCTTCTCGTGGGGTATGGAAGCACAAGTCGCATGTTCTTTTACATAATTAATATCTGATAAAAACATAGTTTAAGGCCGATATCCTGCTACGGGTTTGGTGATATTTTACCAAGTTATCTTGTCTGAACACCTTTGTTTCATTCGCAGTTCTTCAAAAGTCAGTCTGACAAAGGAACAACAACAAAAAACAGATACACGCATAAAAACAAAAACAGAAAAGCAACAAAAGGATTGGCGTCTCGTTCCAGAAATCTTTGTAACAAAAAACAGGGTATTGTTTGAACACTCGTTTGGATTTGATTGTATAAGTTTTTTTGTCTGTGTGTGTTTGTCAGCATCTAGAGGTGTTCACCTTGATGTGCTTGGAGGGTCGAGCTTTAGCTCCTATTCCCCGCTTCTCGAATTAATAGCAGTTTAATGCAATAATTGCTCTTTCGTTTTCCTATCATATGTACATTTAAAGTAGTATTTTGAGTTAATAACAATTTTTTTTTATTGGAGTTAAAATTAACGTAGATATATGACCGAACCTAACCAACCCTACCTAACCTAACCTAACCTATCTTTATAGGTTAGGTTAGGTTAGGTAGCCGAAAAAGTTAGGTTAGGTTAGGTAGCCGAAAAAGTTAGGTTAGGTTAGGTAGGTTAGGTTAGGTAGGTTAGGTAGTCGAAAAACAATTAATTCATGAAAACTTGGCTTATTAGGCAAATCAGGCCTTGCATAGTAGGCTGAGTAGTGCGTTCTGGCTACTAGGTACGACATATATATATTATATATATATATATATATATATATATATATATATATATGTCGTACCTAGTAGCCAGAACTCACTTCTGAGCCTACTATGCAAGGCCCGATTTGCCTAATAAGCCAAGTTTTCATGAATTAATTGCTTTTCGACTACCTAACCTACCTAACCTAACCTAACCTAACTTTTTCGGCTACCTAACCGAACCTAACCTATAAAGATAGGTTAGGTTAGGTTAGGTAGGGTTGGTTAGGTTCGGTCATATTTCTACGTTAATTTTAACTCCAATTAAAAAAAATTGACCTCTTACATAATGAAATGGGTTGCTTTATCATTTCATAAGAAAAAAATTAGAGAAAATATATTAATTCATGAAAACTTGGCTTATTAGGCAAATCGGGCCTTGCATTGTAGGCTGAAAAGTGAGTTCTGGCTACTAGGTACGACATATATATATATATATATATATATATATATATATATATATATGTCGTACCTAATAGCCAGAACGTACTTATCAGCCTACTATTCAAGGCCCGATTTGCCTAATAAGCCAAGTTTTCATGAATTAATGTTTTTTCGACTACCTAACCTACCTAACCTAACCTAACCTAACTTTTTCTGCTACCTAACCGAACCTAACCTATGAAGATAGGTTAGGTTAGGTTAGGTAGGGTTGGTTAGGTTCGGTCATATATCTACGTTAATTTTAACTCCAATAAAAAAAATTGACCTCATACGTAATGAATTGGGTAGCTTTATCATTTCGTAAGAAAAAAACTAGAGAAAACATATTAATTCATGAAAACTTGGCTTATTAGGCAAATCGGGCCTTGCATTGTAGGCTGATAAGTGCGTTCTGGCTACTAGGTACGACATATATATATATATATATATATATATATATTATATATATATATATATATATATATATATATATATATATATATATATATATATATATATATATATATTACATAATGTGTGTGTGTGTGTGTTCTCTTGTTCTTCCCTGTGAACCTTGCTTCAATGTTTATTTGGTCAGTTGTTCATTGTAAGTTGCTGGCCGTTAGCAGCTTAGCCACAAAGACTACTGCACCATACCTAACAAGTATAAATACATTCTGGCTGCCTGTCCCCCAACACAATGAATTTTTATTAGTAATATATTTTAATAACAAAATACTGATCAAATAATATTTCTATCCTTTTTTTCTTTGATCATTTTTGTTTCTATTTCGTTGAGATTATTTTCATCTTGATTTTTGTTCTCAAGTTTTTTCACGTTTCTAATAAAAAAATAATGCTGAATGAATGGATGTAGAAATTATTATCTCGAGGCATTACATATCATAGTGGAAGGACTTTTACTTTGCTGCTGACCCCAGCCTCCTATTTTTGTTTCCTTTTGCTATTATATCAGAGTTCGTGTCTGCAGCGTTTTCATCGAGTTCATATGCTTGGTTAATATTTACTCTGCATTTGTGTACTCTACGCTCTACATCATAATTATATTCAAGCAATTCCAACCCTCCAAAATCTGGGTACTTGCTTTATTCAGCTACAGGAGATGGTAGGAGTGGGTGAAGGAGTGGGAATAAGAAGAAACAGGGTGAGTATTGAGACGTGGAGTGGAGGAAGATGTTCTTGTTGGAGGGAAGTGAGTAATGAATGAAGTGTACAGGACCTACAGTTTGGGATGAGGGATGAATGGTTGCATTCAAAATGTCAGAAAGTTTGGTTTGGTGAAGAAATTAAGGTGGATCACTGTTTTGTTATCTCATTCAGGACTTGTGTTTGATTGCAACTGTTTGTCATATTTGTTTCCCTCATTGTTTTCTATCAGCCTTCTGTTCCCTTGTTTTATAATTTGTAGTCAGTCCCCGTGGCGCAGTGGTAAGACACACGCCTGGCACTTCGTGAGCGATTTGGCCTGGGTTCGTGTCCTGGCCGGCGAGGATTGACAAGGCACCAATCCTTAACTGTAGCCTCTGTTCACCCAGCAGTGAATGGGTACCCGGTTGTTTATCGATTTGGGGCGTCATATTCCAGAGAAAACTAGGATTAAGAACCTGCCCGAAACGCTGTGTGCTGGTGGCTGTACAACAATGTATGATGTCTTGTATAAAAAAAATATTTTGTGGTCTTTGCTCATAAGACCATTGAGGTAGAAGACAGTTGCTGCCTACCACCCACTGCCTCCACTACTGCCTCCACCCACTGCCTCCACCCACTGCCTCCACTACTGCCTCCACCCACTGCCTCCACTACTGCCTCCACCCACTCCCTCCACCCACTGCCTCCACTACTGCCTCCACTACTGCCTCCACCCACTCCCTCCACTACTGCCTCCACCCTCTGCCTCCACCCACTGCCTCCACCCACTGCCTCCACTACTGCCTCCACCCACTGCCTCCACTACTGCCTCCACCCACTGGCTCCACCCACTGGCTCCACAACTGCCTCCACCCACTGCCTCCCCTACTGCCTCCACCCACTGCCTCCACTACTGCCTTCACCCACTGCCTCCACCCACTGCCACCACCCACTGCCTCCACTACTGCCTCCACCCACTGCCTCCACTACTGCCTTCACCCACTGCCTCCACCCACTGCCTCCACTACTGTCTCCACTACCGCCTCCACTACTGCCTCCACCCACTGCCTCCACCCACTCCCTCCACCCACTGCCTCCACCCACTGCCTCCACCCACTGCCTCCACTACTGCCTCCACCCACTGCCTCCACTACTGCCTCCACCCACTGCCTCCACTACTGCCTTCACCCACTGCCTCCACTACTGCCTTCACCCACTGCCTCCACCCACTGCCTCCACTACTGTCTCCACTACCGCCTCCACTACTGCCTCCACCCACTGCCTCCACCCACTGCCTCCACCCACTGCCTCCACCCACTGCCTCCACTACTGTCTCCACTACCGCCTCCACTACTGCCTCCACTACTGCCTCCACCAACTGCCTCCACTACTGCCTCCACCCACTGCCTCCACCCACTCCCTCCACCCACTGCCTCCACCCACTGCCTCCACTACTGCCTCCACCCACTGCCTCCATTACTGCCTTCTCCCACTGCTCCACTACTGCCTCCACCCACTCCCTCCACTACTGCCTCCACTACTGCCTCCACCCACTGCCTCCACTACTGCCTCCACCCACTGCCTCCACTACTGCCTCCACCAACTGCCTCCACCCACTCCCTTCACCCACTGCCCCCACCCACTGCCTCCACCCACTGCCTCCACTACTGTCTCCACCCACTGCCTCCACTACTGCCTCCACCCACTGCCTCCACTACAGCCTCCACCCACTGCCTCCACTACTGCCTCCACTACTGCCTCCACTACTGCCTCAACCCACTGCCTCCACAATTGCCTCCACCCACTCCCTCCACCCACTCCCTCCACCCACTGCCTCCACTACTGCCCCCACCCACTGCCTCCACCCACTGCCTCCACCCACTGCCTCCACTACTGCCTCCACCCACTGCCTCCACTACTGCCTCCGCCCACTGCCTCCACTACTGCCTCCACCCACTCCCTCCACCCACTGCCTCCACTACTACCTCCACCCACTGCCTCCACCCACTGCCTCCACTACTGCCTCCACTACTGCCTCCACTACTGCCTCCACCCACTGCCTCCACTACTGCCTCCACCCACTGCCTCCACTACTGCCTCCACCCACTGCCTCCACTACTGCCTTCTCCCACTGCCTCCACCCATTCCCTCCACCCACTGCCTCCTCTACTGCCTCCACCCACTGCCTCCACCCACTGCTGTGGGAACCGACCTGTGAGATTTATATTTATTTAATTTATATGAATTTATATTTACGTTAATTTATATACTTCGATAGCAATTTGTATAATGATAAGTGGACTGTATTTCCGCAATAATCTCATAATCTCACAAATCGATCCTCTACACATTAGGGGGGGTTTATTAGTTTATATATATGCAGCCAATCAAACTACAGGAATAGACTACATACATTGAAAAGGTTCCTTATCTTATAGTACAGCAGGTTAGTCCACCAGGTATAACTAGGGTGTAGACACCAAATTATCCTCTTTGAGGTAGCTTCCATCACCCAGTAACTGGTGCACAAAATCTTGCTTCCTCGTCTTGACCTGTCAAAAGGGCTCTAGCTGTAAAGCCAGATTCTATATATGACAAGCTATATCAGAGAAAACACTATACATGGAACCTTAAAGACCTGGCTTAATTACCTTTAGTTTGAGGCTTCCACGTGCTCTAATCGGATCACCCTATATAATGACATTAATGGCCATAAATGAAGATACATGGGTTTCGGAAAGAACACTTAGCTTGAATTTGTTGACAGCGTGTTGAAAATGGTACACCTTTGGTTTCCATAACACTACGTCCAAGTAAAATTAACAGGAGCCGAATTTGCTCCCGTGTGAGCCTCTGGTCTCATATAAACAATGGCTGCCCTCCTTCCTCACCCTGACGCCTGGCTTACATTGTCCACATGACAAAGTGATAGAAGGGTCACATATACTCTACTTTAATATTGATAATTAAGTTAATTTATATGAGATGTTTTATGATGGTAAAGTCCAAAGACTAATGTATTTAAGAATAATTCCCACCATAATAGGTGGAGAATATAATAGTATGTGGTGATGATATCCCGTTTTCTATAGACGGTAATTCCACTACAAGTTACGTTTTCTATGGGTAACTTGTTGGTAATACAGCAGCTATTATTATCTGTCTGTATGATATATTAAATGGTGTCGGATTTTCCGACAACTGCCTCCACCCACAACCTCCACTACTGCCTCCACCCACTCCCTCCACCCACTCCCTCCACTACTTCCTCCAATACTGCCTCCACCCACTCCCTCCACCCACTGCCTCCACTACTGCCTCCACTACTCCCTCCACCCACTGCCTCCACTACTGCCTCCACCCACTCCCTCCACTACTGCCTCCACTACTGCCTCCACTACTGCCTCCACCCACTGCCTCCACTACTGCCTCCACCCACTGCCTCCACTACTGCCTCCACCCACTCCCTCCACCCACTGTCTCCACTACTGCCTCCACCCACTCCCTCCACTACTGCCTCCACTACTTCCTCCACCCACTCCCTCCACCCACTGCCTCCACTACTGCCTCCACCCACTCCCTCCACTACTCCCTCCCCCCACTGCCTCCACTACTGCCTCCACCCACTCCCTCAACCGACTGCCTCCACCCACTTTCTCCACCCACTGCCTCCACTACTGCCTCCACCCATTCCCTCCACCCACTGCCTCCACCCATTCCCTCCACCCACTGCTGCCTCCACTACTCCCTCCACCCACTGCCTCTACTACTGCCTCCACTACTCCCTCCACCCACAGCCTCCACTACTGCCTCCACCCACTCCCTCCACCTATACAACTCCTCGCTCATGTGTTCTCTATAATGATATAACCACATGTTCTGATATGAAAGTCTTATATTTTATATTCTTTATATATATAAAGAGTTCTTATATTCTTATATATGTCCTATTTATATTGGGTGGATATAAATAGGAGCCGCCACATAGGGGCCAATTGACCTTCTGCTGTTTTCTATAATCCGGTCCTATTATGCTGTTTTATTTTCCTCTTTATTTCCGTGATGTAATTTTCTAATGTTTTTTTTCCAAGCGTTATTCTTCGTTTAGAACTCTGACGCACTTACGTCAAATGGTGTGGGTGTTTACTCTCGTATGTGAGTCTGCTTTATGGAGCTGCAGAAGTTGTAAACTACTTTGGAAAAGTAGCTACTTCTGGGGCTCATATAATGCCAGTACTCTACCTTCATGTTTAGTATTCAAATTTTAAATGGAGAGAGAGAATTACCAGGGGAATTCTCAAGACATTCTCAAGACAATCGACTTCGGTCCGTCCTGGACAATCGAATGGTCCAGGACGGGCCGATACGTCGTCGTCCCTTCACTTTCTAGTGTGTGGTTTGGTCAACAGGGGAATTCGCCAACCCATTAGGACTATATTGCACTAGGAAGGGGTCAGGATAAGCATATGGGATGGGACGGGGGGAAGGAATGGTGCCCATCCGCTTGTAAGGACGGTCGGGGATTGAACGTCGACCTGCTTGAAGCTCTACCGTCCGGCCCAATTGGTTGGGCACCATTCCCATTCCCCCATCCCATCCCTAATCCTTATCCTGACCCCTTTGCATAAGAGTAATTGGAAAAGGAGATTGCTTATACTGCCCCCTCACCGAGCTCATTCCCTTTTCCGATTACTCTCATGCAAAGTTAGTACTTCGCCGCCTCCCAGTCAGTCCCCAGCGTGGCTCCCCTCCACCAGTTATGTCTTGTACTGATAATCACTGTGAATATTTCTTTATTGTTTCATCCTGTCGAGGTTCCTTCATATGTAACTGAATTTACCTGAAGGCCAACATCTATGTAGTGGGTTCGATGGGGACAAGAAGACGGCGGTTTGTTAAGGGTCCCCCCCCCACCCAATTTTTCCTAAGAATGATATAACTACTATGCCCACTCTTTTTTTCTCTCTAATAGCATGGATAAGTCAAACTCTTTCAATCTTTCTTCGTATCCTATCCCTGGGACAAGCTGGGACTATCCCTGGGACTATCCTATTCTGGGACGAATCTTACGCAATCATCATCGCCTTTCCAAGATTCGTGGTATACTTTTTAAAAACACATTTTCACGATGGGGGCTGCATAATCTAACATTAGTTACACGTACGTTAAACACGGTTGTGAATTCGTAGTTCCTTACTTGCGTACGTGAACACGTCTGTGTGGGTCCCCAACATAACACGAACTGCTGACATTATACAATTTATGTCGGACACTGGAATTTACTGTTAACGCCAGTTCATAAATTTCACCGACTGTCTGTGGCATGTGTTCTCCCTCACTGTGCACCACCAGCCTGGTGTTCTCCCGCACTGTGCACCACCAGCCTGGTGTTCTCCCGCACTGTGCACCACCAGCCAGGTGTTCTCCCTCACTGTGCACCACCAGCCTGGTGTTCTCCCGCACTGTGCACCACCAGCTGGGTGTTCTCCCTCACTGTGCACCACCAGCCTGGTGTTCTCCCTCACTGTGCACCACCAGCCTGGTGTTCTCCCTCACTGTGCACCACCAGCCAGGTGTTCTCCCGCACTGTGCACCACCAGCCAGGTGTTCTCCCGCACTGTGCACCACCAGCCTGGTGTTCTCCCTCACTGTGCACCACCAGCCTGGTGTTCTCCCGCACTGTGCACCACCAGGCTGGTGTTCTCCCTCACTGTGCACCACCAGCCTGGTGTTCTCCCTCACTGTGCACCACCAGCCTGGTGTTCTCCCGCACTGTGCACCACCAGCCTGGTGTTCTCCCTCACTGTGCACCACCAGCCTGGTGTTCTCCCGCACTGTGCACCACCAGCCAGGTGTTCTCCCTCACTGTGCACCACCAGCCTGGTGTTCTCCCTCACTGTGCACCACCAGCCTGGTTTTCTCCCTCACTGTGCACCACCAGCCTGGGTGTTCTCCCTCACTGTGCACCACCAGCTGGGTGTTCTCCCTCACTGTGCACCACCAGCCTGGTGTTCTCCCTCACTGTGCACCACCAGCCAGGTGTTCTCCCGCACTGTGCACCACCAGCCAGGTGTTCTCCCGCACTGTGCACCACCAGCCTGGTGTTCTCCCTCACTGTGCACCACCAGCCTGGTGTTCTCCCGCACTGTGCACCACCAGCCTGGTGTTCTCCCGCACTGTGCACCACCAGCCTGGTGTTCTCCCTCACTGTGCACCACCAGCCTGGTGTTCTCCCTCACTGTGCACCACCAGCCTGGTGTTCTCCCGCACTGTGCACCACCAGCCTGGTGTTCTCCCTCACTGTGCACCACCAGCCTGGTGTTCTCCCGCACTGTGCACCACCAGCCAGGTGTTCTCCCTCACTGTGCACCACCAGCCTGGTGTTCTCCCTCACTGTGCACCACCAGCCTGGTGTTCTCCCTCACTGTGCACCACCAGCTGGGTGTTCTCCCTCACTGTGCACCACCAGCTGGGTGTTCTCCCTCACTGTGCACCACCAGCCTGGTGTTCTCCCTCACTGTGCACCACCAGCTGGGTGTTCTCCCTCACTGTGCACCACCAGCTGGGTGTTCTCCCTCACTGTGCACCACCAGCCTGGTGTTCTAACTTGTAGCCCCATTCTCATAACCTTACACCAACTAATATTAGATTTCATTAACCATTTCTTTGACCTATTCTATAGACAATTTTGTATGTGTACTCATCTATTTGATCCTGCAGGCTCGAGCTCCAGCTCTTAAACCCCGCCTTCCTAGCCGCTGTTTATCTAATGAAATGATTCGTGATCAATTTCTTCATCATATCAGCTTTTATAGTAATGAATGCAGTTAGCCTCTACATCCTGCTCCATTACGTCATTCCATATTTCTTCACTACCTTTACGCTATATGAAAACTTTCTTATATCTCTATGACACATTTGAGTCTCAAGTTTCCATCCATGCTCCTTGATCTATTGGTGTTTAGTGTAAACATTTCCTCTGTTTCCACCTTGTCAATCCCTCTTAAGTATTTTATACGTCGGTATCATGTCCCCTCCCTCTCCATCCTTTTTAACGTCGTCAGGTGTGTGTCTGCGGGCGTGTGCGCGCGCATGCATATGCATACTCATTAGATGTGCTTGAGGTGGTTGAGCTCTTTTATCCCACCTTAAACAGCCAAAAATCTGATGTACATATTCTCGAGCCCATTGATTCCCATCATATCTACAGTTGTACCTGTGTATGGAGTCCACCACACCACAGTGCTGCAGCTGCCTCCACCCACCACACAGTGCTGCAGCTGCCTCCACCCCACCACACAGTGCTGCAGCTGCTTCCACCCACCACACAGTGCTACAGCTGCCTCCACCCACCACACAGTGCTGCAGCTGCCTCCACCCACCACACAGTGCTGCAGCTGCCTCCACCCACCACACAGTGCTGCAGCTGCCTCCACCCACCACACAGTGCTGCAGCTGCCTCCACCCCACCACACAGTGCTGCAGCTGCTTCCACCCACCACACAGTGCTGCAGCTGCCTCCACCCACCACAGAGTGCTGCAGCTGCCTCCACCCCACCACACAGTGCTGCAGCTGCCTCCACCCACCACACAGTGCTGCAGCTGCCTCCACCCACCACACAGTGCTGCAGCTGCCTCCACCCCACCACACAGTGCTGCAGCTGCCTCCACCCCACCACACAGTGCTGCAGCTGCCTCCACCCCACCACACAGTGCTGCAGCTGCCTCCACCCCACCACACAGTGCTGCAGCTGCCTCCACCCACCACACAGTGCTGCAGCTGCCTCCACCCCACCACACAGTGCTGCAGCTGCCTCCACCCACCACACAGTGCTGTAGCTGCCTTCACCCCACCACCCAGTCCTGCAGCTGCCTCCACCACACCACCCAGTGCTGCAGCTGCCTCCACCCACCACACAGTGCTGCAGCTGCCTCCACCCACCACACAGTGCTACAGCTGCCTCCACCCCACCACCCAGTGCTGCAGCTGCTTCCACCACACCACCCAGTGCTGCAGCTGCCTCCACCCACCACACAGTGCTGCAGCTGCCTCCACCCACCACACAGTGCTGCAGCTGCCTCCACCCACCACACAGTGCTGCAGCTGCCTCCACCACACCACAGTGCTACAGCTGCCTCCACCCACCACACAGTGCTGCAGCTGCCTCCACCCACCACACAGTGCTGCAGCTGCCTCCACCCACCACACAGTGCTGCAGCTGCCTCCACCACACCACAGTGCTACAGCTGCCTCCACCCACCACCCAGTGCTGCAGCTGCCTCCACCCACCACACAGTGCTGCAGCTGCCTCCACCCACCACACAGTGCTGCAGCTGCCTCCACCCACCACACAGTGCTGCAGCTGCCTCCACCCACTGTAACACGGGTTAGGTTCCTCTCTCTTTACTTCCTTCCTTCTACTCCCTCTACCCGTATTCTTACTTTTATTTCTAAACCAAGGGACTCCAAAACTTTTAACAAAGCCAACTCCACGCCACGTGGTCCTAAGACGATTGACCGACTTAGGATTCTACACCCAGTATGACGTGACCTAAGCTCTGAACAAAACCCTGAGTCACCTCTGCTGCCACCACCAGACCAGTAATACAAGAGCAATGATCGAGGTCTGGATCGATCACGCTAATTAATCAACCTAGGGGCTTGATCCCCACTATAAACGATGACCTTGAGTGTGGAATAAATTACACGGTAATGATAATTCCGATTCGATGTTAGAATCGGCGCCCAATGCAACTCTGCCTCGTGTGGACCACGTGACCAGGACAAGTATACACATAAAACACATGGAAACAATAAAATGCAAATTAATAACAAATTTAATTTATTAAAAGAAAACTAAAACAAAATCTAAATATGTTCACTCCCTATTACTTTAACACTCCCTACTTGACCTGAGTGGCAAATGAGAAGACTATTTCTATAATTAACAATAGCAACTATACCTTGGGCGACCAGCTAGATGTCTTGGCTGGTCTAGGGGAGAGGTAAGATGTTTGACCTCTCCTAGCTGCTTCCGTGACCACACTGATTTTTTCCTTGTCTGGACTACCCCAGACAGAGTATTGTATTGTTCCGCATCGCTTACCCAGTTACTTTAGCAAGGTTAAGTTATAACAATTAAACTCTGTTTGTACTGAATTGATCCAGACTGGTTGAATTATTTTACTGAATTAAATTACAAACATCTAACGGCAGAGCTGTTCCCGATCACAAAAATGGTTATTAAAACTTTGAGAAATAGTAGACCTGTCAACCCCTGATGACCTATGACCGCCGGTCACTCCGCTTTGCTCTGCCTGACTCGAATCGAACCCCAGTTCCTTGGTGAGGTCGTCAACCCTTCTCTTTAATATTGACCCGAAATCCTTGACAGTGCTTCGGTCATCCCTCTTAAGTGACTCGAGATAAAAGTAAGCCTCATCCTCCGAAACCCTGTCTTTGAATCTGTCCCTAATCGCTTGGACAAACTGAGGCCAAGATGTCAGGTGCTGAAACTCTGTAAATCCCGCCAGTGGACCGGCTACGTGCACGCAAGCCCCCATAGCGAGAGCAATTTTCGATCTATCCCCCGGGACAGCTTCCAGCATCGAACCAATTTCACAAAGCCAGTCTTCCACCTGGCGGTTGCGTTCCACCTTAATAAGCGACAACTCCCTACCTCTGAGTGTCGGCAGAGTCAACTTGGGAATCAGACTCACAAGTCCCTCTGTATGTGACGCGGAGCTACTGGCAGTGGGTGGGTCCCGGGGTTGGGAACTGGGTTGAGGTTGGGGTTTGGCCTGAGGTATGGTGTGGGTGGCCTCGGGTTGGGGTGTGGATTGAGGTTGGGGTTGAGGCTGAGGTATGGTGTGGGTGGCCTCGGGTTGGGGTGTGGATTGAGGTTGGGGTTGAGGCTGAGGTATGGTGTGGGTGGCCTCGGGTTGGGGTGTGGATTGAGGTTGGGGTGGGTATGGGGTGGCCTGGGGTTGGAATGGGTATGGGTATGGGTATGGGGTGGCCTGGGGTTGGAATGGGTATGGGGTGGCCTGGGGTTGGAATGGGTATGGGTATGGGTATGGGAATTGAGGATGGGGTAGGTATGGGAGGTGGGGTTGGGGTTGTTGTAGTGACGGATGAGGTGTACCTAGGTGTTGTGGGTGGTGTGGTATTGGTGTTATGTTGGGTAGTTCCTGCTGTTGGTGTGGTTGTTCATGTTCCCGTTGAACGGGTTGCTGTTCTCTACCGAGCGAAGTGGGACGTCCTGCCATACTAACTGAGGCCCCCTGTCTACCCTGCTGGCATGGCGTCGATGTTATTTGTGGGGGAACCCAAGACGGCTCTCCCCACTCATGGGACGACTCCTCGCAAGACTCCCCACTCATGTCAATAATAGTATCTCTCCAGGGATGGAAAGATATCCTCGACTGCCCAGTCCCATGCAGAACCCGTGAACTCGTCGCTTCAGTCCCACTGGCCCCACCTGTGGTGCCAGTTGAGCTACCTGAGCGGTCCCCAGTGGTGTCGGAAGAGGTTCTATCCTCTACACTCCCATTCCCACTGGTCCCTACTGACTGGCCATTATCTGGGTTAAACATTTTCTGTGATTCCTGGTGTGCCACGTCTCTTCTAAACTACCCTTTAGTACACCCTCGACCCGGACTCACTACAACCGTGATCTTACACAAAAATAAAAAAAAAAAAAAAAAAAAAATCAAAAAAAATCACAACTCTATTCTAAGATAAAACTACTAAATTCCCAAAATAGGAAATACACCGATTTATCGAGAGAATCGCTGAAGTGAATCCAATGAATGAGTGTCTGCCCCGCACTCGTGTCTGACCGTGAAATATCCCGCAGTTCTATTGCTGAAGCCTAAGTCCTTTACGTTAAAAAAATTTTAAAGAATCTAATTTATATAAAACAATTTAAATGATAACGCAACTAACGCGCAGCACTCGTGATGGATTAATAAAGAATATTTACTGTACTTGAATGCTAAACGCGCTTGAAGTGAGCAGCGTGGCCCCTGATGACTGATGGAGCGGGACCAGCTGCGCTGAAAAAAAACTAAGTCCCGCGCTTTTTCGCTTAAACGCTGAAAAATCAAAATTTTTGTTCTGAAGGAAAATAACTAGTTTTACGTTAATAAACCGCTCTAGCGATTAATATAGACACCCAGGACCTATAAATGCTTACTAAAAATTGAATTTTTATCAAAAAACTACGTTTTTACTCAATTGCTGGACTCTGCCAATTTTCCTGACTCCGAGGGAAAAATTTCTATCACCCCAAATATCACCAAACTCCTTTAATTCACAAAAATTTGGGTTTCTCGTTTCCAGATATAAATACGTTATTATTTACTACTGACGTTGTATGCAGAACAATACTGACACTTCGGGCGGTTTCAACACTCATTAATTCGAATTTTCGTCAAAATCCGAGATTTTCACCTCAAATGGACTCTGACAAAATTACAACACAATTTTCTCGAAAAATAACTAAATTCGGCAAAAATGTAATTATCACTGTTTAATGCTTTACGAACAGAATTACGTCCCTTGCGCGCACTAGAGAGTAATACTGGCCCCAGAATATACACAAAACATGAAAATTAGAATTTCCGCCAAAAAGTCAGATTCTAGCCCAAGCTGGACTTAGAAAATTTTCCACCTACGTTTCTACTGAAAACAGAATTCTAAGTCTACAAACGCAATTCTACCGTCTTACTGGTAACAACTAGAAAATATCACTCGCCTCGACTGGAGAATCCTAATGATACCCAGATCATACACGTGACCCACGAATACAAATTAATTACAGTTAACGAGTTTCCGACATTGACTTAGCCGAAAACTTATCCCAAAATACTTAGAAATATTCCATGGACAAATAACATTTACACGCAACTTACTATCCCTTAAACTCCTTCACTTATCTATCGTGACCGACATATAGCCCTAAGTCCAGAGGATTAACAACGCCTCTGACTTAGACTAATACAACAGGGAATAACAAACTTAACGTACGCACTTAGCCTAATATGCAAGAAAATGCTAAACACTTTGATAAAAAAAAAATTTTTAACCGGGGATTGAATGTAAGGGAAAAAAAATTAATCTCTAGAACAACGAAAATAATTGGAAAATTACTTTATAAATTGAAGTGTACTTAATTAAAAAATGCACTCGACTTAATCTTATAATTGTTCCTACCGGCTCGCCGTACCACACCTAGCCTAGAGGCCACACCATCTAGGTTCCAACAGAGCGACACGCAGCTTTCAGCAACAATTATGACTAGGGACGACTCAACCTCCACTAAGTGTGCGATCACTTAGTTGTTGAATCGCTGCTAGGTAGGTTACTAGTCCGTCCCTCGGAGGCCGCAACGCCCTTCACGGATTACGTTTTTCCTAGCGTTTTGGGTCGTCTAATAACGCCCTCGGACTATCTATTGGCATCCCTCAGATATATCCGCCCCCGACAGCCCTCAAGGAACTGCTGTTGAGAGTATGGTGGCTCCCAACACCTCTGAATTAATTGCAATGGGTCGAGTATGGTACCCAGTCCAATCAACTCGGAGCGGTCTCCTTTTCAATAAATCTAGTTTAACAGCCTAATCTTACTAACTAAACCTTAATCATATCAGCCCGCATGACCCAAGATTCGCCAATCCCCACTCAAACGCACTTGTGGGGCGCACTGCTAATCCTGGCCCGCGGCTGTCTCCTTAGCATCCGCGCACGTGTTCGAACGGCTAGACGCGTGAGCCTTTCAACAATTTCAAACAAAATTGTTGAAACCACCGCTGTGCACCATTGTAACACGGGTTAGGTTCCTCTCTCTTTACTTCCTTCCTTCTACTCCCTCTACCCGTATTCTTACTTTTATTTCTAAACCAAGGGACTCCAAAACTTTTAACAAAGCCAACTCCACGCCACGTGGTCCTAAGACGATTGACCGACTTAGGATTCTACACCCAGTATGACGTGACCTAAGCTCTGAACAAAACCCTGAGTCACCTCTGCTGCCACCACCAGACCAGTAATACAAGAGCAATGATCGAGGTCTGGATCGATCACGCTAATTAATCAACCTAGGGGCTTGATCCCCACTATAAACGATGACCTTGAGTGTGGAATAAATTACACGGTAATGATAATTCCGATTCGATGTTAGAATCGGCGCCCAATGCAACTCTGCCTCGTGTGGACCACGTGACCAGGACAAGTATACACATAAAACACATGGAAACAATAAAATGCAAATTAATAACAAATTTAATTTATTAAAAGAAAACTAAAACAAAATCTAAATATGTTCACTCCCTATTACTTTAACACTCCCTACTTGACCTGAGTGGCAAATGAGAAGACTATTTCTATAATTAACAATAGCAACTATACCTTGGGCGACCAGCTAGATGTCTTGGCTGGTCTAGGGGAGAGGTAAGATGTTTGACCTCTCCTAGCTGCTTCCGTGACCACACTGATTTTTTCCTTGTCTGGACTACCCCAGACAGAGTATTGTATTGTTCCGCATCGCTTACCCAGTTACTTTAGCAAGGTTAAGTTATAACAATTAAACTCTGTTTGTACTGAATTGATCCAGACTGGTTGAATTATTTTACTGAATTAAATTACAAACATCTAACGGCAGAGCTGTTCCCGATCACAAAAATGGTTATTAAAACTTTGAGAAATAGTAGACCTGTCAACCCCTGATGACCTATGACCGCCGGTCACTCCGCTTTAAAAGTTAGATCTGATTCGTGACGTCACTGATGGTGACTTAAACTCAATAATTAGAATACTCTTGATATTGTATCCAGTACTATTATACAATACAATTTTAATAAAAATGAATAAAGGCTAATTTTCTCTAAATTACTGAATACTATAGGATGATTCATTATACGCAGATATGAACAAAGCGTCGGTTATTTCCACCGCGAATTCCCCTGGGGGTCAGGTCACCATGCGGCTCAGCTTCCCATTCTCTTTTGTCGATAAACCACTCTGGATAATTCTTACAACAGCCTAGTTTGTTACACCACCACACAGTGCTGCAGCTGCCTCCACCCACCACACAGTGCTGCAGCTGCCTCCACCACACCACAGTGCTACAGCTGCCTCCACCCACCACACAGTGCTGCAGCTGCCTCCACCCACCACACAGTGCTGCAGCTGCCTCCACCACACCACACAGTGCTGCAGCTGCCTCCACCCACCACACAGTGCTGCAGCTGCCTCCACCCACCACACAGTGCTGCAGCTGCCTCCACCCCACCACACAGTGCTGCAGCTGCCTCCACCCACCACACAGTGCTGCAGCTGCCTCCACCCACCACACAGTGCTGCAGCTGCCTCCACCCACCACACAGTGCTGCAGCTGCCTCCACCCACCACACAGTGCTGCAGCTGCCTCCACCACACCACAGTGCTACAGCTGCCTCCACCCACCATACAGTGCTGCAGCTGCCTCCACCCACCACACAGTGCTGCAGCTGCCTCCACCACACCACAGTGCTACAGCTGCCTCCACCCACCACACAGTGCTGCAGCTGCCTCCACCCACCACACAGTGCTGCAGCTGCCTCCACCACACCACACAGTGCTGCAGCTGCCTCCACCCACCACACAGTGCTGCAGCTGCCTCCACCCACCACACAGTGCTGCAGCTGCCTCCACCCACCACACAGTGCTGCAGCTGCCTCCACCACACCACAGTGCTACAGCTGCCTCCACCCACCACACAGTGCTGCAGCTGCCTCCACCCACCACACAGTGCTACAGCTGCCTCCACCCACCACACAGTGCTGCAGCTGCCTCCACCCACCACACAGTGCTGCAGCTGCCTCCACCACACCACACAGTGCTGCAGCTGCCTCCACCCACCACACAGTGCTGCAGCTGCCTCCACCCACCACACAGTGCTGCAGCTGCCTCCACCCACCACACAGTGCTGCAGCTGCCTCCACCACACCACAGTGCTACAGCTGCCTCCACCCACCACACAGTGCTGCAGCTGCCTCCACCCACCACACAGTGCTGCAGCTGCCTCCACCACACCACAGTGCTACAGCTGCCTCCACCCACCACCCAGTGCTGCAGCTGCCTCCACCCACCACACAGTGCTGCAGCTGCCTCCACCCACCACACAGTGCTGCAGCTGCCTCCACCCACCACACAGTGCTGCAGCTGCCTCCACCCACCACACAGTGCTGCAGCTGCCTCCACCCACCACACAGTGCTGCAGCTGCCTCCACCCACCACACAGTGCTGCAGCTGCCTCCACCACACCACAGTGCTACAGCTGCCTCCACCCACCACACAGTGCTGCAGCTGCCTCCACCCACCACACAGTGCTGCAGCTGCCTCCACCCACCACACAGTGCTGCAGCTGCCTCCACCACACCACACAGTGCTGCAGCTGCCTCCACCACACCACACAGTGCTGCAGCTGCCTCCACCCACCACACAGTGCTGCAGCTGCCTCCACCCACCACACAGTGCTGCAGCTGCCTCCACCCCACCACACAGTGCTGCAGCTGCCTCCACCCACCACACAGTGCTGCAGCTGCCTCCACCACACCACAGTGCTACAGCTGCCTCCACCCACCACACAGTGCTGCAGCTGCCTCCACCCACCACACAGTGCTGCAGCTGCCTCCACCACACCACAGTGCTACAGCTGCCTCCACCCACCACACAGTGCTGCAGCTGCCTCCACCCACCACACAGTGCTGCAGCTGCCTCCACCACACCACACAGTGCTGCAGCTGCCTCCACCCACCACACAGTGCTGCAGCTGCCTCCACCCACCACACAGTGCTGCAGCTGCCTCCACCCACCACACAGTGCTGCAGCTGCCTCCACCACACCACAGTGCTACAGCTGCCTCCACCCACCACACAGTGCTGCAGCTGCCTCCACCCACCACACAGTGCTACAGCTGCCTCCACCCACCACACAGTGCTGCAGCTGCCTCCACCCACCACACAGTGCTGCAGCTGCCTCCACCACACCACACAGTGCTGCAGCTGCCTCCACCCACCACACAGTGCTACAGCTGCCTCCACCCACCACCCAGTGCTGCAGCTGCCTCCACCCACCACACAGTGCTGCAGCTGCCTCCACCCACCACACAGTGCTGCAGCTGCCTCCACCCACCACACAGTGCTGCAGCTGCCTCCACCCACCACACAGTGCTACAGCTGCCTCCACCCACCACACAGTGCTGCAGCTGCCTCCACCCACCACACAGTGCTGCAGCTGCCTCCACCCACCACCCAGTGCTGCAGCTGCCTCCACCCCACCACACAGTGCTGCAGCTGCCTCTATTAAGGTCCCTGGTGAGATCATGTCCGGGCCCGTGGCTCTCACCACATCCAGCTCCTCTAGTTGTCTCTTTACTTCCTCTCATGTTATTTCGATGTCAATCAGTCTGTCCTCTGGTAGCGCCTATTCTATTACAGGTCGTAGGTCTTGGAACAGTTCCCTTTCACTCTTAGAAACATAGAAACTTGGAAGGTTTTATTGCATTCTTCGCACACTTCCTTATTATTCTTGATATAGCTTTCTCCTCTTTTGTGTAGCGTGATCACTTGTACGATGACCAACACCTTCCGCCTCATGTGGCTACATAGCAGTTTAGGATGATCCTTGGCCTCGGATGGTTTAGGATGATCCTTGGCCTCGGATGGTTTAGGGTGATCCTTGGCCTCGGATGGTTTAGGGTGATCCTTGGCCTCGGATGCTATATCATTCGTCTCTGTCACCCTCCGGATTCGTGTGTATTCATTCCTGTGACTTGTTTACATGTTGTGGTGGTTCTGTGTGGGTGGGGGCTCCCTGTACTTGTCCAAGCTCCTTTACTTCTATAATGTTGACTGTACATTTTACATTAAACCATGACAACTGTGAGTGTCTGAGTATGTGTGTGTGTGTTTTGTGTGTGCATTTATTATTACTATTTGTGTCTACATAATCAACCTATTAGCTCTTGGACACCGCCTTTCTAACCAATCTATTTTTCCTCTATCTACTAAATATATTTCTCTCTAACACACACACAGACACACACACACACACATATCCCCAGGAAGCAGCAGTAAAACTGCCAGGTACCTATTTTACTGGTAGGTGAATAGGTGCATCAGGGTGAACGAAACTTTGCCCATTTGTTTCCGCCTTCGCCGGAAATCGGACCCGGGCCATGAGGACTACGACCCCCAAACGCTATCCACTCAGCCTCGTGTCCTCTATTAATGACATAGGGGTCTGTAAATGTGAAGAAATTTCCAAATGGACATTTGGAAATGTTTAAACATGGTTTGAAATACGCGTGTGTGTATGTATTCACCTATTTATATTCACCTTGTTGTACTGGCGGGGGTTGAGCTCTGCTCTTTCGACCTCCCTCTCAACTGTCAATCATCTGTTACTTACTACTAACTGTTTTTTCACACACACACAAGAAGCAGCCCGTAACAGCTCTCTAACTCCCAGGTACCTATTTACTGCTAGGTAATAGGAGCATCAGGGTGAAAGAAACTCTGTCCATCTGTTTCCTCCGGCACCGGGAATCGAACCCCGGCCCACAGGATTACGTATCCCGCGTGCTGTTCACTCAGCCACCAGCGCCCTACTTGAAGGGCTTGTGTGTAAATAACTGTGAGTGTGTCAGTGAGAATATCTTTTCAGGAGTACTTACCTAGTTGTACTTGTGGGGGTTGAGCTCTGGCTCTTTGGTCCCGCCTCTCAACTGTCAATCAACTGGTGTACAGGTTCCTGAGCCTACTGGGCTCTTATCATATCTACACTTAAAGCTGTGTATGGAGTCAGCCTCCATCATATCACTTCCTAATGCATTCCATTTGTCTACTACTCTGACACTTAAAAAATTCTTTCTAACGTCTCTATGGCTCATTTGGGCACTCAATTTCCACCTGTGTCCCCTAGTGTGTGTGCCTCTTGTGTTAAAAAGTTTGTCTTTATCTACCCTATCAATTCCTCTGAGAATCTTGTATGTGGTGATCATGTCCCTTCTAACTCTTCTGTCTCCCAGTGACGTGAGGTTTAATTCCCGTAGTCTCTCCTCGTAGCTCATACCCCTCAGTTCGGGTACTAGTCTGGTGGCAAACCTTTGAACCTTTTCCAGTTTAGTCTTATGCTTGACTAGATATGGACTCCATGCTGGGGCTGCATACTCCAAGATTGGTCTGACTGACTGAGGAGTGTGTGTGTGTGTACTCACCTAATTGTGCTTGCGGTGGTTGAGCTTTGTCTCTTTGGTCCCGCCTCTCAACTGTCAATCAACTGGTGTACAGGTTCCTGAGCCTACTGGACTCTATTATATCTACATTTGAAACTGTGTATTTAGTCAGCCTCCACCACATCACTGCCTAATGCATTCCATTTATTAACTACTCTGACACTGAAAAAAAATTTTCTAACGTCTCTGTGGCTCATCTGGGTAGTAAGTTTCCACCTGTGTCCCCTTGTTCGTGTTCCACCTGTGCTGAAGAGTTTGTCTTTGTCCACCCTGTCAATTCCCCTGAGAATTTTGTAGGTGGTTATCATGTCTCCCCTTACTCTTCTGTTTTCCAGGGACGTGAGGTTCACCTCCTTTAGCCTTTCCTCGTAGCTCATACCTCTCAGTTCCGGGACGAGCCTGGTGGCATACCGCTGAATCTTCTCTAACTTTGTCTTGTCTTGTGTCTTTGTTTCTTGTGTGTGTGTGTGTGTGTGTGTGTGTGTGTGTGTGTGTGTGTGTGTGTGTGTGTGTGTGTGTGTGTGTGTTTAAAAATAAAAAGTAGAATTTTCATGCGAACACACCCGAGCAAAGAGATGAAAAAAGAATGAGCGGGAAAGTAATTGTAAAAGAGTCTCCCCCCCCCCCTACCCGGGCGCGGTGCCATGGAGGTGTGGATGGCAACAACGGGGGGCGACGCCCCCGCTGGCTATGGCAAACTGATCGTCCTACTCAATCTTGCAACACAAAATGGCGCATGGGTGGGGAAGGCAATTATTGCAAGATAATGTATTACAACGCGTCGCGAGTGAGAGCATTTTAGTGGTGTTTGGGTGCACCAATTTCTGGCCTCATACGCGAACCTGAAGAGTTGAGACTCAGCTCTTGGACCCCAATAATTACGGCTGCCGTAAGTTTGACTAAAATGACAAATAGGACACATGTTTATAAGACCTATTTGTTCTATAAGGATTTAATTAAAAAATTGAGGACATTTCGCTTTTGTTCTTGTTAATTCCATTTCCCAATTACTCTCACGGCAGTTAGTACTTTCTCACAGCACTGTGGCTAATCTGTATCTCCAACTTCAATCCAATTCTTCTTTCTCCACCTTGCCAATTCTCCTAAGTATTTTACATGTCTCTAACATGTGTCATTTCTTTCTTCTCATTTCTTGCGCCATTAGCTTTAGTTCTTTCTATTTTTGTCCAGTCTCCATAATTCTGTAACGAGCAAAACTCTGTACATCAGTTTTTATTATGCAGTGTTTGATGTGGGGAATTTAACGAGGGAACTGCTTAAGTAGACCAACTACATTATGTTCCTGTTATGCTGCTGTTATGCTCCTGTTATGCTGCTGTTATGCTGCTGTTATGCTGCTGTTATGCTGCTGTTATGCTGCTGTTATGCTGCTGTTATGCTGCTGTTATGCTGCTGTTATGCTCCTGTTATGCTCCTGTTATGCTCCTGTTATGCTGCTGTTATGCTGCTGTTATGCTGCTGTTATGCTCCTGTTTTGCTCCTGGTATGCTGCTGATATGCTTCTGTTATGCTGCTGTTTTGCTCCTGTTACGCTCCTGTTTCCGGCCCCAATTTTCATGGGGCTGTTCATGTGAAAATACACATTTCTCAGACCATCTCTACAGTCTGGCCAGATTTTTATCAAGCCTTCTGTAATCTTCCTCTATCAATTCTTCTGATTAATTGTGCAATGCCCACCAGCATGGACACGTACGTCAATTTCACGATGGTTTGGTTATTCTGAGACACGGGGAACAGTGTGGTACCTAAGACAGGTTATTGGGGAGAAGTTGAAGTTGTCTCTGAGGTGCCCTTCTGACTCTGGAGTATTAAGTTGACCAAACCTCACACTAGAAATTGAAGAGGCGACGACGTTTCGGTCCGTCCAGGACCATTATCAAGACTATCAACTTGATAATGGTCCAGGACGGACCGAAACGTCGTCGTCACTTTAATTTCTAGTGTGTGGTTTGGTACACATTTTTCAGCCACGTTATTGTGACTAATCATCTGCATCTGGTGTATTAATTTATGTTTCTTTTATATGTGTCTCTATTGTCCTCCGTCCCCTAGCTCTCTGTAATTGTCCTCCGTCCCTAGCTCTCTGTAAATTGTCCTCTGTCCCCTAGCTCTCTGTAAATTGTCCTCCATCCTCTAGCTCTCTGTAAATAATTCTTAACCCCCTAGCTCTCTGTAAATTGTCCTCCGCCCCCTAGCTCTCTGTAAATTGTCCTCCGACCCCTAGCTCCCTGAAGGAAGAGAGGAAAGAAGACCATTGAGGGCAACCAGAAAAAGAGTAGTGCTCAGAACACTACCCTGGGGCACTCCTACGAATTGCTGAGAAGAGGCAGAGAGAGCGGTACCAAGTCGCACCCGAAAGGAACGACGAGAGAGGAAGCTGCAGAGAAAGAGAGGCAGATGACCACGAAGGCCAAAAGAATGAAGCTGGGATAGAATATGATATCGCCAAGTGGTGTCGTAAACTTTTTTCAAGTCAAAAAGGACGGCAACAACGGAGGTCTTCGCAGCAAAAGCAGTACGAATACAGACCTACAAGTTCACCAGGACATCTGTCGTGCTGCAGCACTTGCGGAAACCAAATAGAGAAGGGGAGAGGAGGTGATGGTGTTCCAGGAACCATATCAGACGAACGTTAACCATACGTTCAAAGAGTTTGCAGACACAACTTGTGAGGGCAATAGGGCGAAAGGCCTTAGGGGATGTTCCCAGAGACCCCGGTTGGTGAACAGGGAGGACAACGGCATCGAGCCAGTCCTCAGGGACTGACGACGACTCCCAGATCCGATTATACACACTCAGTAAATACTGAGACGTGCACGGAGGGAGATGGCGAAGCATCTCATAATGAATACCATCGGAGCCCGCCGCCGTAGAACTGCAGAGGGCCAGGGCAGAACGAAGTTCAGAGGAGAGAAGGGATCGTTATAGGGAAGTCGAAGATGAGTGCAGATATCTAAAGGACGAGACTCAAGGACAGGTTTACGAAGAAGGAAAGATTGGGGAAGATGAAGACCAGACCTAACAGAAGAAAAGTGGGAACCCAGTTCGGAAGCGACCTGCAACGGGTCCGCCACTAGAGTATCATGGAGGTGAAGGACCGGTGAAACATCGGGAATGAATTTACCCGCTATCTTGCGGATACGCTTCCAGATCTGTGGCAGGGGAGTTTCGGACGTAATGGTGGAGACATAAGATGCCCAACATTCACTTTTAGCCGTACGGACGGCCCTACGGGCCACCGCACTCGCCTTCCGAAAGAAAAGAATCGGCCGTCTGCCGACGGCGGTGTCTCTTCCAGGCTGCACACTTACAGTGGACAGCCCGAGCACAGTCTGCATTCCACCAGGGAACACACTTCCGTGGACCCCGAGAGGAAGAGCAAGGAATAGAGTGGAGGGCAGCGTCGAAGACAGTGGCATGAAAAGGGAGGAAAGAGCAAAGGAGAGGCAGAAGGGAGAGGTCAGAGAGAGCAGCACTGAGGGTAAAGAGGTTCCAGTCCGCTTTCGCAAACTGCCACCTAGGGAAGGAGAGGGGAGGGCGAAAAGAGAAATAGGTAATAACGATGGGGAAATGGTCACTGCCATGGAGGTCATGAAGAACCTGCCACGTGAAATCTAAGTAAAGAGAAGACGAGCCAAGATCAAGACAGGAAAGGGTGCGAGTCCGAGAGTCCAAATGTGTGGGTTCACCAGAATTCAGAAGAAACAGGGAAGAAGAGAGGATAAACGGATCAAGAAGGCGACCCCAGGTGTCCGTCAGAACATCACCCCAAAAGGAATGACGCCAATTGAAATCACCCAGCAGGAGCACAGGCTCCGGCTAGGAGTCCAGTAGGTGTTTCAGATCAGGAAGAGAAAGCGGGACACTCGGGGGGAGATAAATGGAACAAACCGTGTACCATTTCCCCACAAAGATACGAATAGCAGAACAATGGAGAGGCAAAGGAAAAAGTAAGGGGACAAAGGGAACATCAGAGCGAATCAAGAGAGCAGAAGAGTTAGGAGCCCCAGCAACAGCTGGGGGAGGGAGGGGGGAGAGAAAGGAATAGCCACGAAAGCGACCAGGACGAGCACCAAGCATCGGCTCCTGGAGACAGACACAAAGGGGTAAAAATCACGAAATCAGAAGTTGGAGTTCAAGGAAATTGGCGTAATAACCTCGAACGTTCCAGTGAAGAATAGACATCGACGAGAGGAGAAAGGACAACAACAGAGAACAAGGAAGAAACAAAGGCGAAAGAGCAACATAGCACGTTACAGAAGATCAGGGTCGGGATCAAGGTCAGCAAAGTCAGGGTTAGGGGGCATGGGTAAACTGAGCAAAGACGGAGGGAAGGAAGCGAGATAACAGACCAGAGGTGGGCGGGCGGGTCCGGAGGAGGAGGAGGAAGAGGAGGAGGCAACCGATAGGAGTAGTCAAGGACAGCAGCAGGAAGAGGGAGAGTAGAAAGAGGGGAGCGCACCTCAGCAGGGGCAGCAACCGAGAGGGAAGCGGGGGCCAAAGAAACCTCCATAGCAGGAACAGGGGGCGCAACCACTGTAATGGGAGGGGAAGGGGCGATAGTCAGAAGTAGGGGTCAAGGAAGAAAGCGAAGCCTTTTTACCCGCCGGGGAGGAGGAAGGAGAGGAGCCAGGCTTACGCTTCTGACCTAAAGAGACTGGTGTCCCAGTAACTACGTACTGGGCAACAGATTCCAGTGTCTCAACAGGAGAAGCTAAACGAGAGCACACACGACGGCCGGTAGGAGAGCGAGGGACATCAGCCCGCACTGACAGGTGGCGGGGAGAGTCAATAGTTGGAAGAGAAGGATGGGAAGGAGGATCGGAGTGAGACGAGGAAGAAGACACAGGAGACATGACAGACCGAGCAGAAAGAAGGGGAACCCCAGACAGAGGACCAGGAGGGGGACCCTTCGGGACAGAACTCAAAGGAACAGAGGAGCGGACAGTGGGTGTATCAGGGTCCAAGGCACGGAAACGGTTGTGGGTCTGTGGAAGGTGGGAAGGACGAGGAGAGGAAGAGCGCAACACGTGAGCATAAGAGACGTTAGCAAGGCGGGAGCCGGCGAACCTGGCGCTATGCCTCAGGAAAAGATAAACGCTCCCAGTGCTTCAAGTTGAGGACGGCTGCCTCAAGCTTGTAATGGATACAGGCACAGGAGAAGGTAGGATGGGCCTCACCGCAGTTGAGGCAGCGGGCCTAGGGAGAAGTGCACTCCGACTTAGAGTGACCTTCGCCCCCACACAAAGGGCAGAGAGAGAGACAGTCCCAGATCAGCGGAGGGCACCATGCCCAAACCCTCAGCACTTGTTACAGAGCCTAGGAGAAGGAATGTACTCTTGGACAGAGCACCTGGCACCAGCAAGAATGACAGAGGGTGGAAGGGTCCTACCATCAAAGGTAATCTTCACAACCCGAAGGGGTTGACGGCGACGACCACGGGGAAGAAGTCAGGAGGGTCAAAGGAGGACCAAGGTCGGGGCCCAACGCAGCAGGGGCTACAGAGCCCGGTCTTCCAATACAGGCCGACTCGGGGGCTTGGTCGCCCACCCCATGAGCCTGAGAGGGTACAACAGAAACATTCATCGACATACAGACGAAGATTGACAAATTCATCCACGAACGTGCCCCCATACCCACCATGGAGCCACAATTAGAGGCAGGACACCCAACAGAAAGCTATCGCCGATCATGCCGGGGCCTCCTAGGGGTGCGGTCTGAGTATACGCCCCACAAACGCCACCATAAGAACCGTCAGTCTGTCGAGATCGGGTTCAGTGACGAAAGGAGGATTGACAATAAAAGGTTCCCCTCGCTCTCGACGTCGGGTACTACAGTTCTACGGGTGCAAGAGTATGCCTCCTCAAGCACCCGGGCGTCAAAATAGAAGAAGTCCAATGGAATAACCAAAACAATCAAAAGGTCGGCAGGAAACGGCAAGCAGATAGGAGAAGAGGGGGGAGAAAAACGAAACATAAGGAAAAGGAAAAGTCGTTCAGCACAATTAGAGAGGACAGCAGCAGGAGCACAAGGCCACAAAACGATAGAGGACTGTCCCAAGGAGCATCACACTCTGGCAGCCGCCCACTAAACCCCCCTCACGGCATCAAGGGGTGAACATGGAGGTGGGTCACCTTGCTGTAGTCCCTCCCCTTGCTGTAGTCTCTCCCCTTGCTGTAGTCCCTCCCCTTGCTGTAGTCTCTCCCCCTGCTGTAGTCCCTCACCTTGCTCTAGTCTCTCACCTTGCTGTAGTCCCTCCCCTTGCTGTAGTCCCTCACCTTGCTGTAGTCCCTCACCTTGCTGTAGTCCCTCCCCTTGCTGTAGTCTCTCCCCTTGCTGTAGTCCCTCCCCTTGCTCTAGTCTCTCACCTTGCTGTAGTCCCTCCCCTTGCTGTAGTCCCTCACCTTGCTGTAGTCCCTCACCTTGCTGTAGTCCCTCACCTTGCTGTAGTCTCCATGTCTGTAGTGCCTCATCTTCCTCAGCGTGTCTCTTGGTTTATTCCATCCATTGAGCAGCATTATGTACTCAAGTACAATGATGCAGTGGTCGCTAGCGATATCTCACACTCTAACTTCTCAACATCTGCTTCATCTTCAGTAAACACCAAGTCTAGTGTTGCTGGCGGGTCCTCTGCCCTTATTCTTGTTGGTTATGGAATACGCTATTACAAAAAGTGCTTGTCTGCTGTGTGAATCACCCCCCCCCCTCACCACCGTCGGGATTCTAATTGATCTAGTTAATTTTCCTGTGATTGGAATCCCCAAGTGTTAAAATCCTAGCTCGTGCTTTCCCCCCCCCCTTCCCTCCCCCACCTTGCCACTGTGGCTGCCTTTTCTATGACATTTAGACGTCTCAATGCATGTATTATGTTCTTTTTCTGTTGTTTAGTGGCGGTCAGTAAATCACCGCTACCACCGCCTTAATGTCCCCAAATGTTGTTGTTATTGCCATTATATACTCTTACAGATCAGATTCCTCTACCAATGTTACTTCCTTAAAGCTCCAGTGTAGCTGGAGCACACCATCTACTGGTGTAGCATCTACTGGTGGAGATTGTGTAGCAGTTGGGCTTCACCATCTACTCCACGTCTCACTCAATCTTTCCATAGTGCTTGACACCTCCATGGGAAGAGTGCATTTCCTATAGCACTTGTCAGTTTCGTTTCTGTTGTGGCAATAATGTCTGGGTGCTCTTCTTTCTCTCTTTCCTGTAACTCTGCTCCTATATTTCTAAGTCTGTCTGCCTTTGTTTACATGACATAAATACTACTCTTCTCTACCGGATTGCTTTAGTTTCCCACCAAAGTAATTAGAACTAGAGCAATGCAAAAGATGTGTTAAAAGATATACAGTGACCACAACACAGCAGTTACAACATCACAATCTGCGGGTTGGTACAAGAATTCAACCAACTACGAATCACTTAGTTTGATGAAATGTACAACAACAGAAGTACACTTACATCGCATCAGGCTTGGATACCCATGTGCCAAAGAAATCGGCTTACAGGTTCCGGAAGATGAGAGGAAATGTCAGCACTGTGGAGAAATGCCCGACAGACCACTGGAACATTATCTAACACATTGCACAGTTACAAACCCATTAAGATTAAGACTTAGACTCAACAGAGCAGAAGAAGTTGTTAAACACGTGGGACAAAATCTTACTGAAGCGACCATATGAGTCATAAATACTCATACTCCACCTAAGTAAAACAGAAACCAGCAACACTTAGTGGGCCAGCCAGAGGCTTAGGGCCCGCACAGGAATTTTCCTTAAAAAAAAAAGCCCTCCCCCCCACCAGGTGTATTGGTTTCGGGGTTCTGTGGCTGATTCTGATAGGGCCGGGAGGCACGTGTTGGCTTATAGTCATTCCTGCTCGCTGCTGTGGATGGGTATCTCTGAAGGCTGGTTTGACCCCTTATGCTGATCTCTTTAATGCCAGACTTACCTGTTCTTCTGCACTACTTTGTTATTTACACCGGTTGTGTTGCTGGTCTTCTTTGTTCTACTTCTTCTTTTTCTTCCTTTGATATATCTTGGAGAGTGAATGCCTTTGGATAAATCTCTTTGCCCCTCGTTTTCGACTTTTAACCCAGTATATATATTTCACTGGAGAAAGATTCTGAATGATTGCTTCCACTGGAGAAAGAGTCTGAACGATTATTTTCACTGGTCGATTCCTCCCCATTTGGGACGTACCAAGTCTAATAAAATACTCAAATTTCCCTGGTTGTACCATTAGCCTGTATTTTGGTGAGATTTCCTGTAATCTCTTTCAGGTCAGCTCGTCTCCTCCCTTGCCTTATGTTTCCCTCAGGTAGACTGTAGTAGACAAGACTGTAGACTGTAGACAAGTCCAGCGTGCTGTCCGCTCGGCCGACCGGCTCCCTTTCCGACGGTAAGCAATGACGGGAACCACCTCCCCGTAACGACTAGAGAAAATCACCTGGGAGTGGTTATAACACCAAGTCGAACTCCGGAAACACATGTAAACAGGATAACATCAGCAGCATATTTTACCGTGATAACAGTCAGAACTTCATTCAGGAACCTGCAAGAAAGGAGGCTATTGGATCACTTTACGTTGCCACAATGTCTCGCCCTCATCATAAAAACTCCATAAGAAAATTATAGATGGTTCGGAGCAACTGATTTGCAACTTGCCTCGTCCCGGAATTGCGAGTTATGAGGTATTAAGAAAGACAGAGGAGAGGGCCCGGCCTCACTGGGGAATAGGTGAGAGAGAGGAGGCATAATAAACTCTTATACAATTCTTAAGGGGGCTAATAAAGTGGAAAAAGAGTTGCTTAGAATCTCTGACACACAGGCATGCGCGCACACACACACGCACACGCACGGGCACGCACACGCACACAGACACACACGCACACACACACACGGGCACGCACACAGACACACACACACTATCATACACATATACATACACACACAAACACGAATTCGATCCCGGCGGAGGCGGAAACAAATGGGCAGAATTTTTCACCCTGATGCACCTATTCACCTAGCAGTAAATAGGTACCTGAGAGTTACAGTTGCTACGGGCTGCGTCCTGGGAGTGTGTGTGTGTGTGTGCGTATGTTAGGCAGAAATATATGTAGTAGACATAATAGACGAAAAATGAATTGGTTAGATAGGCGGGGTCCAAGAGCTAATAACTCGATCCTGCAGACACAAATATAGTAAATACACACATACCTCATATGTGTACCACATATGTCAGACCAATACTTTAATTTGCGGCTCCAGCGTAGAGTCCACATCAAATCAAACACAAATAGAATAGGTTCAGAAGTATGATACTAGGCTAGTCCCCGAGGTGAGAGGAATGAGCTGCGAGGAAAGATAACTGGAACTGAACCTCGCGACACTGGAAGACAGAATTAGGGTTGACATGATCACCACGTATAAAATTCTCAGAGGACTTGATAGGGTGGATAAAGATAAACTGTTTCCCACGAGTGGTACGTGAACAATGGGACATAAGTGGAAACGTAGTACCCAAATGAGCTACAGGACGTTAGAAAGAACTTTTTCAGTGTCAGAGTAGTTTACATCACTGCCTAAGGCATTCCATCTGTCGTGGAGGCTGACTCCATACACAGTCTCAAATGTAGATATGATAGAGACCAGTAGGCTCAGGAATCGGTTCACCAGTAGATTGACAGTTGAAAGGCGGGAGCAAAGAGCCAAAGCTCGACCCCCGCAAGCACAACTAGGCGAGTACACACACACACACACACACACACACACACACACACACACACACACACACACACACACACACACACCTCCGTGGTGCCTCCTTGCCTTGGTGAGGGGCTCACGTACACCTCCCTGGGGACGGTGTGGGTTGCCTGTGCCCCCCCTCTTCTGCCCCTTTTTTGGGTGGTGTATGTGCTGAAGGGCACCACGTAGGGACCTTGTGAGCCATCGGACCACCCGCTGGAAGGGTCGCCCGTGAGGGGCCGCCCTGAGTGGATGGTTGGGTGTCTAGGCTGGGGCGATAGGAGGACTGGGGTCTTAGCACCAGTGTGGGAGAATGGACGATGTAGTAGAACTCCCCCTGTTGAAAAGGGGGAGCACCGCTGGGGACGACGCACTCTTCCTGCACTTGCCCACACTCGGCCTCCCTGGCTGCCCTGGTAGGTGGTATCCCTTGGTTCCAGGACCCAAACTTTGATATTGTTTGCTGCATGGATGACGACACGACTTCTCTTACCCAGACTCATGGGGTGGGCGACCAGGCCCCTGAGTCGGACCGTTCTGGAAGACCGGGATCTGTAGCCCTCACTATAGAGCCCGGTTTAGGCCCAGACCGGACTCTTCCTTCCTGCTCCCCTCCCTTCTCTGTGGTTGGGTCGAGCCCCAAGCCGACTGTGGTGACTGCCTCGTCCCCTTGCACGGCTCCATCTCTTATTGTGACTACTGCGTCTTTTGACCCCCTCTGAAGGTTCTCATCGCCGTCCCCGCCACGGCCGCTCTCGTATGCTCCCTTCTCATACTAATTCGTACCATGACTTGTTTTGTCCTGCTATGTGGACTAAGTGCTTTGACCTCCATCCTTTAGATTCAACTCCTTCTGACGATTTTTCCCTTCATAGGCATCTTGTTGATTCAGTAGATGCCTCTGTTACTTTCAACTACACCCATGTTGGTACCCGTGTCGTTGCTGCTCCTTCTCAGGATGCAGCCACCCGCTTGGCCGCCTTATCTTGCATTGGCGAGACCCCTGTTGTTGTTGTTTAAGATTCGCTACTCGGAACGAGTTCCAAGTAGCACGGGCTATGGTGAGCCCGTAACTTACCTGGCACGGGAGCGGGGCCTCCCGAGACCCCCCTGTTCGGGGTCTCCAAGAATGCTCGGTTAAATGCCAGAGTTGGCACTGTTCACCTCCCGCACCACGTTGCAACTGGTGTTAGAAATCTAAAGGACTTCCACGAGGATATCAAGCATATCCTCGAGGCTCAAGGCCATTCTGTCCTTCTGGTGGACACGTTTACTCGTCCCGCTCGTGGTCTTCGCCGTCAGCCCCTTCGGGTTGTGAAGATTACCTTTGATGGTAGGTGTTGGATATTTCCAACATCGAATACAGCATTGTTGTATTCTCATTACTTATTACTAACCATACTTAATATTGTAGTAAGTAAAACTAACAACTCGTAGAATTCTCATGTACTAATAATTCATCTGTGCATTAGGCTAGAATTCTCACGTCACCTGACGCCAGTATTGCGTCAGATTTCTTTACAGTAAAACACATTATATTCAATTTGTGTGAGAATTAAATACGATTCTCCATAATTAAAGCATTCTGTATGACAACTGATTGCAGACGAATTGTTCTCTAACTAAAAGCCGAATAGAGCGTTAGAATTATACCGTCTACCTCGCGGTAGTGTTAACGTCATCAATGAATGCCATGGGGAGACATTAATTCCTCTCCCTTATATATTTACTATTCTTAAATAGGTAAATAATAATATTTCGTTCCTCTAAATAATAAACCCGTCCAGTCTTTAGAGTTTCAAGCGCGAATGCGAGAAATATTAATGTTCAAGACAATAATTTGTGTCATGAACGTCGACTCGGCGTGGGTTGGGGGACGCCATCCTCAGTCGGTGCGCGGACACGTGCAGAGCTGAAAGGAAGCAAACTTGCGCTCACCGTACTCATAAGAATGCGCCCTTGTCCAGCAAATAGGATAAGTGTGTCCATCCACGGATGAAGGCCGCCGCTGTGAGGCGTGAACGACCTTGCAGATGGTGTCTTCAGCCGGTGCTGGTGTTAGATAAGGGACCCCCAGACTTGGTTCCTGACGACACGTGATCAGCCAGCTTGAAACGCATCAATCCAGGATAGGTTCACCGGAGCCTGGGATGCGAAATTACGGCAATCTTAATACTTACACAGTGCCCACAGCTAAGTACCCTTTATTTGATGCATCATTTACAGGTTTAATAATAGCGGGGTGATTGCGCGTAACGCGGCGAGATAACACCTAATAACAGGTGATTAGAATTCCATCTGTAGATATCAATAATCTTGAATATGAATTGAGTAGTTAAATCAATTGCTACTGGTAGTTATTTATCTTGCAGCTCGAGAGACGAATTTCTCACGCTGTCTTCTCCATGTTAACCGTGCCATTCGTCAGGGCACCAGACTTGGAGATTAAGAGGACTTCCAGGGTTATCTAAAGGAACCTACTACAAGCTAAGGCTTATTTCCTTTTTTCTATATTCTAGTAATTTGATACATTCAGAATGTTCAACATAATGTGTGATTTACTGTAACTCATTACTATGCTCATATTCATGTTCTTCTTTATATGAATAATATTATATTCAGCATTATTTATAGGATTAGATTATTATTAATTGAATTAGTGAACGAACCACACTGATTCCTGGACGTACTGACCTCCAGTAATAACCCCCCAATGTAGGTGTTTGAGGTTTGGTTTCGGTCTTGGCCTCCACCACCTTATCACTTAACTGGTTCTAGCCGTCTAAATTCTATTGGTAAAAGAGAACATTTTAATATACTTGTTCGGCATCTTTGCTTCCATAACTTGAATCTATGCCACTTTGTTCTTGAAGATACAGTTTTCCGGAACTCCTCTTTGTCAATTTTGTCGATACCTGTTATTTTGTATGTAGTGATCATATCTCGTCTATTTCTTCTATCTTTCAACTTTAGTAAATGTAACACCTGTAGCCTCTCTCCCTAGGTCATATTTTTCAGTTCCGGAAACCATTTAGTTGTATGTATTTGCACTTTTTCCAGTTTGCTGATGTGCTTCTTGAGGTAGATATTGCCACCATACTACCGCTGCATATTCCAGTTTTGGTCTCACATATGTCGTGAAGAATTTCTTTAATATTTCGCTGTCCACGTGCTTAAAAGCGACTCTGAAGTTAGAAAGTGTGGCATAGTCACCTCGCACAATGTTGTTTACGCAGTCCTCTGGCGACACTTTACCGTCAAGAACCACCTGTAATTATCTTCCTTAGTCAGACACCACTCACATGGAGGCTTCCAAATTGACTTACCTTATGTCTGACTCGTTCAGAGTGACAAGTCTAGCTTGTTGGTCATTAGCTCTCATTCTTGTGGGTAACCTGTAGGCTTACAAGGTCTATTGCTGCCACGAAAAACAGCTCAGCAGGCCTGGTATCTGTGCCACCTGTGTCTTGCTCTCTGCCCGTGTTTCTGTGATCCATGTGTCTTGCTCTCTGCCCGTGTTTCTGTGACCCATGTGTCGTGTTCTCTGCCCGTGTTTCTGTGACCCATGTGTCGTGTTCTCTCCCCGTGTATCGTGTTCATTCTCGCACTCAATGTTTCCATTGTTGAAGAGTTGTGGGAAAAGAAGCCGGGACCGATCCAACAAGCGACAGAGTCTGCTCTTTCGATGATAGTAATAACTGGAATGTTATTTCTGTCATACTCCTGTCTGGGTCTTCTGTCACTTAGTATTATTATATATATACCTGCTGCTACTATCTTTGGTCATCTCATTTCCATGGCAGCTGTTTTGTCGTCTCTGAATCCGTTCACAAGACCGGGATATTCATCTCCTCCAAACTCCTCACCTTTCCTATCAACAAGGAAACGATTGGAGAAAGATTGGAAAATTCCTTTCCCCAACCCTGCTCCCCTTTCCTCCCTCTCTTTCCTTATTACATTGTAGTCATGGGGAAACATTGCATTTGATGCGACTGCTGAGAACTTTGTTTCAGTGAGTGCTTCTACCCCTGTGTTATCTTCTTCCCTTCTGCCGGTAGAGTTACTTTATTTTCCCTCTAATGTGTGCGTGTGTGTACTCACCTAGATGTGCTTGTGGGGGTTGAGCTCTGGCTCTTTGGTCCCGCCTCTCAACCGTCAATCAACAGGTGTACAGGTTCCTGAGCCTATTGGGCTCTATCATATCTACACTTGAAACTGTGTATGGATTCAGCCTCCACCACATCACTTCCTAATGCATTCCATTTGTCAACCACTCTGACACTAAAAAAGTTCTTTCTAATATCTCTGTGGCTCATTTGGGCACTCAGTTTCCACCTGTGTCCCCTAGTGCGTGTGCCCCTTGTGTTAAATAGCTTGTCTTTATCAACCCTGTCGATTCCCTTGAGAATATTGAATGTGGTGATCATGTCCCCCCTAACTCTTCTGTCTTCCAACGAAGTGAGGTTTAATTCCCGTAGTCTCTCCTCGTAGCTCATACCTCTCAGCTCGGGTACTAGTCTGGTGGCAAACCTTTGAACCTTTTCCAGTTTAGTCTTATGCTTGACTAGATATGGACTCCATGCTGCAGCCGCATACTCCAAGATTGGTCTGACATATGTGGTATATAATGTTCTGAAAGATTCCTTACACAAGTTTCTAAAGGCCGTTCTTATGTTAGCCAACCTGGCATATGCTGCTGATGTTATCCTCATGATATGAGCCTCAGGGGACAGGTTTGGCGTGATATCAACCCCCAGGTCTTTCTCTCTCTGACTCTTGAAGTATTTCATCTCCCAAATGGTACCTTGTATCTGGTCTCCTGCTTACTACCCCTATCTTCATTACATTACATTTGCTTGGGTTAAACTCTAACAGCCATTTGTTCGACCATTCCTGCAGCTTGTTTAGGTCTTCTTGAAGCCTCAAGCTGTGTGTGTGTGTGTGTGTGTGTGTGTGTGTGTGTGTGTGTGTGTGTGTGTGTGTGTGTGTGTGTGTGTGTGGTGTGTGTGTGTGTGTGTGTGTGTGTGTGTGTGTGTGTGTGTGTATACTGACCTAATTGTACTCACCTAATTGTGCTTGCGGGGGTTGAGCTCTGGCTCTTTGGTCCCGCCTCTCAACCGTCAATCAACTGGTGTACAGGTTCCTGAGCCTACTGGGCTCTATCATATCTACATTTGAAACTGTGTATGGAGTCAGCCTCCACCACATCACTTCCTAGTGCATTCCATTTACTAACTACTCTGACACTGAAAAAGTTCTTTCTAATGTCTCTGTGGCTCATTTGGGTACTCAGCTTCCACCTGTGTCCCCTTGTTCGCGTCCCTCCAGTGTTGAATAGTTCATCCTTGTTTACCCGGTCGATTCCCCTGAGGATTTTGTAGGTTGTGATCATGTCCCCCCTTACTCTTCTGTCTTCCAGTGTGTGTGTGTGTGTGTGTGTGTGTGTGTGTGTGTGTGTGTGTGTGTGTGTGTGTGTGAGGATGTCAATTTGAAGCAAACTTTATTCTGTGGTGTCTCACTCACCCCTAGTGTGAGTACCGCTGGTGTCTCACTCACCCCTGGTGTGAGTACCGCTGGTGTCTCACTCACCCCTGGTGTGAGTACCGCTGGTGTCTCACTCACCCCTGGTGTGAGTACCGCTGGTGTCTCACTCACCCCTGGTGTGAGTACCGCTGGTGTCTCACTCACCCCTGGTGTGAGTACCGCTGGTGTCTCACTCACCCCTGGTGTGAGTACCGCTGGTGTCTCACTCACTCCTGGTGTGAGTACCGCTGGTGTCTCACTCACCCCTGGTGTGAGTACTGCTGGTGTCTCATTCACCCCTGGTGTGAGTACCGCTGGTGTCTCACTCACCCCTGGTGTGAGTACTGCTGGTGTCTCACTCACCCCTGGTGTGAGTACTGCTGGTGTCTCACTCACCCCTGGTGTGAGTACCGCTGGTGTCTCACTCACCCCTGGTGTGAGTACCGCTGGAGTCTCACTCACCCCTGGTGTGAGTACTGCTGGTGTCTCACTCACCCCTGGTGTGAGTACCGCTGGTGTCTCACTCACCCCTGGTGTGAGTACTGCTGGAGTCTCACTCACCCCTGGTGTGAGTACCGCTGGTGTCTCACTCACCCCTGGTGTGAGTACCGCTGGTGTCTCACTCACCCCTGGTGTGAGTACTGCTGGTGTCTCACTCACCCCTGATGTGAGTACCGCTGGTGTCTCACTCACCCCTGGTGTGAATACCGTTGGTGTCTCACTCACCCCTGGTGTCTCACTCACCCCTGGTGTGAGTACTGCTGGTGTCTCACTTACCCCTGGTGTCTCACTCACCCCTGGTGTGAATACCGTTGGTGTCTCACTCACCCCTGGTGTGAATACCGTCGGTGTCTCACTCACCCCTGGTGTCTCACTCACCCCTGGTGTGAGTACCGCTGGTGTCCCACTCACCCCTGGTGTGAGTACTGCTGGTGTCTCACTCACCCCTGGTGTGAGTACTGCTGGTGTCTCACTCACCCCTGGTGTGAGTACCGCTGGTGTCTCACTCACCCCTGGTGTGAGTACTGCTGGAGTCTCACTCACCCCTGGTGTGAGTACCGCTGGTGTCTCACTCACCCCTGGTGTGAGTACCGCTGGTGTCTCACTCACCCCTGGTGTGAGTACTGCTGGTGTCTCACTCACCCCTGATGTGAGTACCGCTGGTGTCTCACTCACCCCTGGTGTGAGTACTGCTGGTGTCTCACTCACCCCTGGTGTGAGTACTGCTGGTGTCTCGCTCACCCCTGGTGTGAGTACTGCTGGAGTCTCACTCACCCCTGGTGTGAGTACTGCTGGTGTCTCGCTCACCCCTGGTGTGAGTACTGCTGGTGTCTCACTCACCCCTGGTGTGAGTACTGCTGGTGTCTCGCTCACCCCTGGTGTGAGTACCGCTGGTGTCCCACTCACCCCTGGTGTGAGTACTGCTGGTGTCTCACTCACCCCTGGTGTGAGTACCGCTGGTGTCTCACTCACCCCTGGTGTGAGTACTGCTGGTGTCTCACTCACCCCTGGTGTGAGTACTGCTGGTGTCTCACTCACCCCTGGTGTGAGTACCGCTGGTGTCTCACTCACCCCTGGTGTGAGTACCGCTGGTGTCTCACTCACCCCTGGTGTGAGTACTGCTGGTGTCTCACTCACCCCTGGTGTGAGTACCGCTGGTGTCTCACTCACCCCTGGTGTGTGTACCGCTGGTGTCTCACTCACCCCTGGTGTGAGTACTGCTGGTGTCTCACTCACCCCTGGTGTGAGTACCGCTGGTGTCTCACTCACCCCTGGTGTGTGTACCGCTGGTGTCTCACTCACCCCTGGTGTGAGTACTGCTGGTGTCTCACTCACCCCTGGTGTGAGTACCGCTGGTGTCTCACTCACCCCTGGTGTGTGTACTGCTGGTGTCTCACTCACCCCTGGTGTGTGTACCGCTGGTGTCTCGCTCACCCCTGGTGTGAGTACTGCTGGAGTCTCACTCACCCCTGGTGTGAGTACTGCTGGTGTCTCGCTCACCCCTGGTGTGAGTACTGCTGGTGTCTCACTCACCCCTGGTGTGAGTACTGCTGGTGTCTCGCTCACCCCTGGTGTGAGTACCGCTGGTGTCCCACTCACCCCTGGTGTGAGTACTGCTGGTGTCTCACTCACCCCTGGTGTGAGTACCGCTGGTGTCTCACTCACCCCTGGTGTGAGTACCGCTGGAGTCTCACTCACCCCTGGTGTGAGTACTGCTGGTGTCTCGCTCACCCCTGGTGTGAGTACTGCTGGTGTCTCACTCACCCCTGGTGTGAGTACTGCTGGTGTCTCGCTCACCCCTGGTGTGAGTACCGCTGGTGTCTCACTCACCCCTGGTGTGAGTATTGCTGGTGTCTCACTCACCCCTGGTGTGAGTACCGCTGGTGTCTCACTCACCCCTGGTGTGAGTACTGCTGGTGTCTCACTCACCCCTGGTGTGAGTACCGCTGGTGTCTCACTCACCCCTGGTGTGAGTACCGCTGGTGTCTCACTCACCCCTGGTGTGAGTACCGCTGGTGTCTCACTCACCCCTGGTGTGAGTACCGCTGGTGTCTCACTCACCCCTGGTGTGAGTACCGCTGGTGTCTCACACACCCCTGGTGTGTGTACCGCTGGTGTCTCACTCACCCCTGGTGTGAGTACCGCTGGTGTCTCACTCACCCCTGGTGTGAGTACCGCTGGTGTCTCACTCACCCCTGGTGTGAGTACCGCTGGTGTCTCACTCACCCCTGGTGTGTGTACCGCTGGTGTCTCACTCACCCCTGGTGTGAGTACCGCTGGTGTCTCACTCACCCCTGGTGTGTGTACCGCTGGTGTCTCACTCACCCCTGGTGTGTGTACCGCTGGTGTCTCACTCACCCCTGGTGTGAGTACCCCTGGTGTCTCACTCACCCCTGGTGTGAGTACCGCTGGTGTCTCACTCACCCCTGGTGTGAGTACCCCTGGTGTCTCACTCACCCCTGGTGTGTGTACCGCTGGTGTCTCACTCACCCCTGGTGTGTGTACCGCTGGTGTCTCACTCACCCCTGGTGTGAGTACTGCTGGTGTCTCACTCACCCCTGGTGTGAGTACCCCTGGTGTCTCACTCACCCCTGGTGTGTGTACCGCTAGTGTCTCACTCACCCCTGGTGTGTGTACCGCTGGTGTCTCACTCACCCCTGGTGTGTGTACCGCTGGTGTCTCACTCACCCCTGGTGTGTGTACCGCTGGTGTCTCACTCACCCCTGGTGTGAGTACTGCTGGTGTCTCACTCACCCCTGGTGTGAGTACCCCTGGTGTCTCACTCACCCCTGGTGTGTGTACCCCTGGTGTCTCACTCACCCCTGGTGTGTGTACCGCTGGTGTCTCACTCACCCCTGGTGTGTGTACCGCTGGTGTCTCACTCACCCCTGGTGTGAGTACCGCTGGTGTCTCACTCACCCCTGGTGTGAGTACCGCTGGTGTCTCACTCACCCCTGGTGTGAGTACCGCTGGTGTCTCACTCACCCCTGGTGTGAGTACCGCTGGTGTCTCACTCACCCCTGGTGTGAGTACCGCTGGTGTCTCACTCACCCCTGGTGTGAGTACCGCTGGTGTCT
>NC_091209.1:24039356-24059356 GCF_040958095.1 Procambarus clarkii
GAGAGGAAGAGGGGAGGAGGAAGAGGGGGGAGGAAGAGGGGGGGAGGAAGAGCGGGGGAGGAAGAGGGGAGGAGGAAGAGCGGAGGAGGAAGAGCGGGGGAGGAAGAGGGGAGGAGGAAGAGCGGGGGAGGAAGAGGAGAGGAGGAAGAGCGGGGGAGGAAGAGGGGAGGAGGAAGAGGGGAGGAACTCCGGCGCCATAAAAGTGTCAGTTTGTTGTCGTGTTCAAATTTGTTTCACCTGTTAATGTTTCTTTCTTTGTTGTGTGACGTCGCCCCCCCCCTTCCCCCCCCCCTCACACGTCTCCCTCACCATACCCCCCCACAACGGTCTCCCTCACCCTCCCCTCCCCTAACCCTTTTCTCTCACCCGCCCCGCTCACCCGTCACCCGACGCCCCCTCACCCGCCCCCCCCTCACCCATCTCCCTCACCCGTCTCCCTCACCCGTCTCCCTCACCCGTCTCCCTCACCCGTCTCCCTCACCAGTCTCCCTCACCCGACCCCCCTTCACCCGTCTCCCTCTCACCCGCCCCCCCCCCTCAACCGTCTCCCTCACCCATATATCTACCTCAAATACATCAACCGCCCCATCACCTCCAACACCCGCCACATCACCTCCAACACCCGCCCCATCACCTCCAACACCCGTCTCCTTCACCTCCAACACCCGCCTCCCTCACCTCCAACACCCGCCCCATCACCTCCAACACCCGCCCCATCACCTCCAACACCCGCCCCATCACCTCCAACCCCCGCCCCATCACCTCCAACCCCCGCCCCATCACCTCCAACACCCGCCCCATCACCTCCAACACCCGCCCCCTCACCTCCAACACCCGCCCCATCATCTCCAACACCCGCCCCATCACCTTCAACACCTGCCTCCCTCATCTCCATTACCTGCCTCCCTCACCTCCAACACCCGCCCCATCACCTCCAACACCTGCCTCCCTCATCTCCAACACCTGCCTCCCTCACCTCCAACACCCGCCCCATCACCTCCAACACCCGCCCCATCACCTCCAACACCTGCCTCCCTCACTTCCAACACCCGCCTCCCTCACCTCCAACACCCGCCTCCCTCATCTCCAACACCCGCCTCCCTCACCTCCAACACCTGCCTCCCACACCTCCATCACCCGCCCCCCTCACCTCCAACACCCGCCTCCCTCACTTCCAACACCCGCCTCCCTCACCTCCAACACCCGCCTCCCTCACCTCCAACACCCGCCTCCCTCACCTCCAACACCCGCCTCCCTCACCTCCAACACCCGCCTCCCTCACCTCCAACACCCGCCTCCCTCACTTCCAACACCCGCCTCCCTCACCTCCAACACCCGCCTCCCTCACCTCCAACACCCGCCTCCCTCACCTCCAACACCCGCCTCCCACACCTCCAACACCTGCCTCCCTCACTTCCAACACCCGCCTCCCTCACCTCCAATACCCGCCTCCCTCACCTCCAATACCCGCCTCCCTCACCTCCAACACCCGCCTCCCTCACCTCCAACACCCGCCTCCCACACCTCCAACACCCGCTTCCCTCACCTCCAACACCCGCCTCCCTCACCTCCAACACCCGCCCCATCACCTCCAACACCCGCCTCCCTCACTTCCAACACCCGCCTCCCTCACTTCCAACACCCGCCTCCCTCACTTCCAACACCCGCCTCCCTCACTTCCAACACCCGCCTCCCTCACCTCCAACACCCGCCTCCCTCACCTCCAACACCCGCCTCCCTCACCTCCAACACCCGCCTCCCTCACTTCCAACACCCGCCTCCCTCACCTCCAACACCCGCCTCCCTCACCTCCAACACCCGCCTCCCTCACCTCCAATACCCGCCCCATCACCTTCAACACCCGCCTCCCTCACTTCCAACACCCGCCTCCCTCACCTCCAACACCCGCCTCCCTCACCTCCAACACCCGCCCCATCACCTCCAACACCCGCCTCCCTCACTTCCAACACCCGCCTCCATCACTTCCAACACCCGCCTCCCTCACCTCCAACACCCGCCTCCCTCACCTCCAACACCCGCCTCCCTCACTTCTAACACCCGCCTCCCTCACCTCCAACACCCGCCTCCCTCACCTCCAACACCCGCCTCCCTCACCTCCAACACCCGCCCCATCACCTCCAACACCCGCCCCATCACCTTCAACACCCGCCTCCCTCACTTCCAACACCCGCCTCCCTCACCTCCAACACCCGCCCCATCACCTTCAACACCCGCCTCCCTCACCTCCAACACCCGCCTCCCTCACTTCCAACACCCGCCTCCCTCACCTCCAACACCCGCCTCCCTCACCTCCAACACCCGCCTCCCTCACCTCCAACACCCGCCTCCCTCACCTCCAACACCCGCCCCATCACCTTCAACACCCGCCTCCCTCACTTCCAACACCCGCCTCCCTCACCTCCAACACCCGCCCCATCACCTTCAACACCCGCCTCCCTCACCTCCAACACCCGCCTCCCTCACTTCCAACACCCGCCTCCCTCACTTCCAACACCCGCCTCCCTCACCTCCAACACCCGCCTCCCTCACCTCCAACACCCACCTCCCTCACTTCCAACACCCGCCTCCCTCACCTCCAACACCCGCCTCCCTCACCTCCAACACCCGCCTCCCTCACTTCCAACACCCGCCTCCCTTACCTCCAACACCCGCCTCCCTCACCTCCAACACCCGCCTCCCTCACCTCCAACACCCGCCTCCCTCACCTCCAACACCTGCCTCCCTCACCTCCAACACCTGCCTCCCACACCTCCATCACCCGCCTCCCTCACCTCCAACACCCGCCTCCCTCACCTCCAACACCCGCCTCCCTCACTTCCAACACCCGCCTCCCTCACTTCCAACACCCGCCTCCCTCACCTCCAACACCCGCCTCCCTCACCTCCAACACCCGCCTCCCTCACCAGCCTCCCTCACCTCCAACACCCGCCTCCCTCACCTCCGACACCCACCTCCCTCACTTCCAACACCCGCCTCCCTCACCTCTAACACCCGCCTCTCTCACCTCCAACTCCCGCCCCATCACCTCCAACACCCGCCCCATCTCCTCCAACACCTGCCTCCCTCACCTCCAACACCTGCCTCCTACACCTCCAACACCTGCCTCATCACCTCCAACACCCGCCTCCCTCACCACAAACACCCGCCTCCCACACCTGCCTCCCTCACCTCCAACACCTTTCTCTATCACCTCCAACACCCGCCTCCCTCACCTCCAACACCCGCCTCCATCACCTCCAACACCCGCCTCCATCACCTCCAACACCCGCCTCCATCACCTCCAACACCCGCCTCCATCACCTCCAACACCCGCCCCCTCACCTCCAACACCTGCCTCGCTCACCTCCAACACCCGCCTCCCTCACCTCCAACACCTGCCTCCCACACCTCCAACACCTGCCTCCCACACCTGCAACACCTGCCTCCCACACCACAAACACCATCGTCTTATCACTTCCAGCTCATCCCTTCCTATCACCATCACTGTAATATTCATCATCGGTTGATCACTTTGGGTGCATCTCCCGCTCTCACCATCACAATCACTAGAATGATCACAATCGTCTCGCCACTCCGCGTGCACCTCTCACCACAGCCTCTCACACCACAAACCACAAACCAATTGGACACGTTTAACACCACCTCTCTGATTGGCCGAGTTCCATTAAATCTTCCTATCTGCCCATTAATCCCCATCCGTGTCTGTAATCACCGCTGCCCACACAGCGGGTTCCATCTACGGCCGCCAGAATTGGTCCTTCGGATCGTAACAAGGCTTTTCGTTGAATCCGGGAATCGAAATTTGAATGGACAATAACAGTCGAAATTTCTGTTTCTTGACAAAATATGTTTAAGTTCTGTGTTCCGTCATCATTCTGTTCCACATGCATTATGGGGGTCTGTTAGCGGTGTCTTTACAGGTGAGGTAAGAGACACACTCTGGCTCACTCCTCTCAGGTATTCCCACCCACAATCACATTTTCAATTCATTCCCAATTTCCATTTTTAATTTATAAATCCCATTCGCAATTCCCAATCCAAATCCGGCTAACTAAAATCATAACCCGTTGTCTACGGGGCCTGCCGGCTGAGTGGACAGCGTTCGGGGTTCGTAGTCCTAAGATTTCGGGTTCGATCCCCGCTGGAGGCGGGCAGAGTGGGCACAGTTTCTTTCACTGATGCACCTGTTCATCTAGCAGTATATGAGTACCTGGGAGTTAGACAGCTGCTAGGGTCTGCTTCCTGGGGGTGTGTAACAAAAAAGGAAGCCTGGTCGAGGACCGGGCCGCGGGGACGCTAAGCCCCGAAATCATCTCAAGATAACTTCAAGAAGAAGATACGTCACATTCTCCTCAACTTCGCCACTAACACAATCTTGAAACACTCACATCTTGATGACTCCTACACTCCCCCATAAAGACTTCTTGATGACTCCTACAGTTCCCCATAAAGACTTCTTGATGACTCCTACAGTTCCCCATAAAGACTTCTTGATGACTCCTACAGTTCCCCATAAAGACTTCTTGATGACTCTTACACTCCCCATAAAGATTTCTTGATGACTCCTACACTCCCCATAAAGACTTCTTGATGACTCCTACAGTTCCCCATAAAGACTTCTTGATGACTCCTACAGTTCCCCATAAAGACTTCTTGATGACTCCTACAGTTCCCCATAAAGACTTCTTGATGACTCCTACACTCCCCATAAAGATTTCTTGATGACTCCTACACTCCCCATAAAGACTTCTTGATGACACCTACAGTTCCCCATAAAGACTTCTTGATGACTCCTACAGTTCCCCATAAAGACTTCTTGATGACTCCTACACTCCCCCATAAAGACTTCTAGATGACTCCTACAGTTCCCCATAAAGACTTCTTGATGACTCCTACACTCCCCATAAAGATTTCTTGATGACTCCTACACTCCCCATAAAGACTTCTTGATGACTCCTACACTCCCCATAAAGATTTCTTGATGACTCCTACACTCCCCATAAAGACTTCTTGATGACTCCTACACTCCCCATAAAGACTTCTTGATGACTCCTACACTCACCATAAAGACTTCTTGATGACTCCTACACTCCCCATAAAGACTTCTTGTTGACTCTTACACTCCCCATAAAGACTTCTTGATGACTCCTACACTCCCCATAAAGACCCCATAAAGACTTCTTGATGACTCTTACACTCCCCCATAAAGACTTCTTGATGACTCCTACACTCCCCATAAATACTTCTTGATGACTCTTACACACCCCCATAAATAATTCTTGATGACTCCTACACTCCCCCATAAATACCTCTTGATGACTCCTACACTCCCCCATAAATACTTCTTGATGACTCATACAGTTCCCCATAAATACTTCTTGATGACTCCTACACTCCCCCATAAATACTTCTTGATGACTCCTACACTCCCCCATAAATACTTCTTGATGACTCCTACACTCCCCCATAAATACTTCTTGATGACTCCTACAGTTCCCCATAAATACTTCTTGATGACTCCTACACTCCCCATAAAGACTTCTTGATGACTCTTACACTCCCCCATAAAGACTTCTTGATGACTCCTACACTCCCCCATAAAGACTTCTTGATGACTCCTACACTCCCCCATAAATACTTCTTGATGACTCCTACACTCCCCATAAAGACTTCTTGATGACTCCTACACTCCCCATAAAGACTTCTTGATGACTCTTACACTCCCCATAAAGACTTCTTGATGACACTTACACTCCCCATAAAGACTTCTTGATGACTCTTACACTCCCCATAAAGACTTCTTGATGACTCTTACACTCCCCCATAAAGACTTCTTGATGACTCCTACACTCCCCCATAAATACTTCTTGATGACTCCTACACTCCCCCATAAAGACTTCTTGATGACTCTTACACTCCCCCATAAAGACTTCTTGATGACTCCTACACTCCCCCATAAAGACTTCTTGATGACTCCTACAGTTCCCCATAAATACTTCTTGATGACTTCTACACTCCCCCATAAATACTTCTTGACTACTCTTACACTCCCCCATAAAGACTTCTTGATGACTCCTACACTCCCCCATAAAGACTTCTTGATGACTACTACACTCCCCTATAAATACTTCTTGATGACTCCTACACTCCCCCATAAATACTTCTTGATGACTTCTACACTCCCCCATAAATACTTCTTGATGACTCCTACACTCCCCATAAAGACTTCTTGATGACTCCTACACTCCCCCATAAAGACTTCTTGATGACTCCTACACTCCCCATAAAGACTTCTTGATGACTCCTACACTCCCCCATAAATACTTCTTGATGACTCCTACACTCCCCATAAATACTTCTTGATGACTCCTACACTCCCCCATAAAGACTTCTTGATGACTCCTACACTCCCCCATAAAGACTTCTTGATGACTCCTACACTCCCCCATAAAGACTTCTTGATGACTCCTACACTCCCCCATAAAGACTTCTTGATGACTCCTACACTGCGCCATAAATACTTCTTGATGACTTCTACACTCCCCCATAAATACTTCTTGATGACTCCTACACTCCCCCATAAATACTTCTTGATGACTCCTACACTCCCCCATAAAGACTTCTTGATGACTCCTACACTCCCCCATAAAGACTTCTTGATGACTCCTACACTCCCCCATAAAGACTTCTTGATGACTCCTACACTCCCCATAAAGACTTCTTGATAGACTCTTACACTCCCCAATAAAGACTTCTTGATGACTCCTACACTCCCCCATAAATACTTCTTGATGACTTCTACACTCCCCCATAAATACTTCTTGATGACTTCTACACTCCCCCATAAATATTTCTTGATGACTTCTACACTCCCCCATAAATACTTCTTGATGACTTCTACACTCCCCCATAAATACTTCTTGATGACTCCTACAGTTCCCCATAAAGACTTCTTGATGACTCCTACACTCCCCCATAAATACTTCTTGATGACTCCTACACTCCCCATAAATACTTCTTGATGAATCCTACACTCCCCCATAAATACTTCTTGATGACTTCTACACTCCCCCATAAATACTTCTTGATGACTTCTACACTCCCCCATAAATACTTCTTGATGACTTCTACACTCCCCCATAAATACTTCTTGATGACTTCTACACTCCCCCATAAAGACTTCTTGATGACTCCTACACTCCCCCATAAAGACTTCTTGATGACTTCTACACTCCCCCATAAATACTTCTTGATGACTCTTACACTCCCCCATAAAGACTTCTTGATGACTTCTACACTCCCCCATAAATACTTCTTGATGACTTCTACACTCCCCCATAAAGACTTCTTGATGACTCCTACACTCCCCCATAAAGACTTCTTGATGACTTCTACACTCCCCCATAAAGACTTCTTGATGACTTCTACACTCCCCCATAAATACTTCTTGATGACTCCTACACTCCCCCATAAATACTTCTTGATGATTCCTACAGTTCCCCATAAAGACTTCTTGATGACTCCTACACTCCCCCATAAAGACTTCTTGATGACTCCTACACTCCCCCATAAATACTTCTTGATGACTCCTACATTCCCGCAAATACACAGACCAACATAAATACAATTTAATCGCATTAAATCAATAGCGATATCCACAAACGGCTATACATATATGAAGGGGAAAGTTTATATAAATTCCATTACAATAATGACTTAAGAGGGAGCCACAGTACGAACTTAGCATGTTGACAGCGTCGTTATCAGGATCAGAACCTTGTATACCACGTATGCTAGACCAATTCTGAAGTATGCAGCTCCAGCATGGAATCCATAATCAGAATAATCCACTTTATTCTAATACCATTTACATGTTACAGCAACAAATATATGTCGTATTCTCTATGTGTGACTAAATCTATACAAACATGCACTACAAACATAGAAAAACAGATTTGTATCTACACATTTATTGAAGCAAACAATTCCCCAAACAAAAGAAGTATTCGAAAGCAGAGCAAACAAGCATCTTTGTCATCTCCTTCTAATGACTAGTAGAACCATGTTATATAAAAATTATATTTAATAATTGTGTTTAAGTTTCATTGTTATTTTCTTAACTTCCAAGTTACTGCAAATTCCCTATGAATGCATTAACTAACTTAAGAATAAGAATAATTCATTGTGTAGGGGGACAGGAAGCCAGAGTGTATTCATATACGTTAAGCTCATAAGACAGAGACGGGAGACAGCGACACAGAGACAGTGGCACAGAGACAGAGCGGCACAAAGACAGAGCGGCACAGAGACAGAGCGGCACAGAGACAGAGCGACACAGTGACAGAGCGGCACAGAGACAGAGCGACACAGAGACAGAGCGGCACAGAGACAGAGCGGCACAGAGACAGAGCAACACAGAGACAGAGCGGCACAGAGACAGAGCAATACAGAGACAGAGCAGCACAGATACACAGAGACAGAGCGACACAGAAACAGAGCGACACAGAGACAGAGCGACACAGAGACAGAGCAACACAGAGACAGAGCGGCACAGAGACAGAGCAACACAGAGACAGAGCAGCACAGATACACAGAGACAGAGCGACACAGAAACAGAGCGACACAAAGACAGAGCGGCACAGAGACAGAGCAACACAGAGACAGAGCGGCACAGAGACAGAGCAACACAGAGACAGAGCAGCACAGATACACAGAGACAGAGCGACACAGAAACAGAGCGACACAGAGACAGAGCGACACAGAGACAGAGCAACACAGAGACAGAGCGGCACAGAGACAGAGCAAAACAGAGACAGAGCAGCACAGATACACAGAGACAGAGCGACACAGAAACAGAGCGACACAAAGACAGAGCGGCACAGAGACAGAGCAACACAGAGACAGAGCGGCACAGAGACAGAACAACACAGAGACAGAGCGGCACAGAGACAGAGCGACACAGAAACAGAGCGGCACAGAGACAGAGCGGTACAGAGAAAGCGGCACAGAGACAGAGCGACACAGAGGGCGAGCAGCACAGAGACAGAGCGACACAGAGACAGAGCGGCACAGAGACAGAGCAGTACAGAGAAAGCGGCACAGAGACAGAGCGACACAGAGAGCGAGCAGCACAGACACAGAGCGGCACAGAGACAGAGCGGTACAGAGAAAGCGGCACAGAGACAGAGCGACACAGAGAGAGCAGCACAGAGATAGAGCGGTACAGAGAAAGCGGCACAGAGACAGAGCGACACAGAGACAGAGCAGCACAGAGACAGACCGGCACAGAGACAGCGGTACAGAGAAAGCGACACAGAGACAGAGCGGCATAGAGACAGAGCAGCACAGAGACAGAGCAGCACAGAAACAGAGCGGTACAGAGAAAGCGGCACAGAGACAGAGCAGCACAGAGACAGAGCGGCACAGAGACAGAGCAGCACAGAGAAAGCAGCACAGAGACAGAGCGGCACAGAGACAGAGCGACACACAGACAGAGCAGCACAGAGACAGAGCGGCACAGAGACATAGCGGCACAGAGACAGAGCGGCACAGAAACAGAGCAACACAGAGACAGAGCAACACAGAGACAGAGCAGCACAGAGACAGAGCAGCACAGAGACAGAGCGGCACAGAAACAGAGCAACACAGAGACAGAGCAACACAGAGACAGAGCAGCACAGAGACAGAGCAGCACAGAGACAGAGCAGCACAGAGACAGAGCAACACAGAGACAGAGCGGCACAGAGATAGAGCGGCATAGAGACAGAGCAACACAGAGACAGAGCAGCACAGAGACAGAGCAGCACAGAGACAGAGCAGCACAGACAGAGCAGCACAGAGACAGAGCAGCACAGAGACAGAGCAGCACAGATACACAGAGACAGAGCGACACAGAAACAGAGCGACACAGAGACAGAGCGACACAGAGACAGAGCAACACAGAGACAGAGCGGCACAGAGACAGAGCAAAACAGAGACAGAGCAGCACAGATACACAGAGACAGAGCGACACAGAAACAGAGCGACACAAAGACAGAGCGGCACAGAGACAGAGCAACACAGAGACAGAGCGGCACAGAGACAGAACAACACAGAGACAGAGCGGCACAGAGACAGAGCGACACAGAAACAGAGCGGCACAGAGACAGAGCGGTACAGAGAAAGCGGCACAGAGACAGAGCGACACAGAGGGCGAGCAGCACAGAGACAGAGCGACACAGAGACAGAGCGGCACAGAGACAGAGCAGTACAGAGAAAGCGGCACAGAGACAGAGCGACACAGAGAGCGAGCAGCACAGACACAGAGCGGCACAGAGACAGAGCGGTACAGAGAAAGCGGCACAGAGACAGAGCGACACAGAGAGAGCAGCACAGAGATAGAGCGGTACAGAGAAAGCGGCACAGAGACAGAGCGACACAGAGACAGAGCAGCACAGAGACAGACCGGCACAGAGACAGCGGTACAGAGAAAGCGACACAGAGACAGAGCGGCATAGAGACAGAGCAGCACAGAGACAGAGCAGCACAGAAACAGAGCGGTACAGAGAAAGCGGCACAGAGACAGAGCAGCACAGAGACAGAGCGGCACAGAGACAGAGCAGCACAGAGAAAGCAGCACAGAGACAGAGCGGCACAGAGACAGAGCGACACACAGACAGAGCAGCACAGAGACAGAGCGGCACAGAGACATAGCGGCACAGAGACAGAGCGGCACAGAAACAGAGCAACACAGAGACAGAGCAACACAGAGACAGAGCAGCACAGAGACAGAGCAGCACAGAGACAGAGCGGCACAGAAACAGAGCAACACAGAGACAGAGCAACACAGAGACAGAGCAGCACAGGGACAGAGCAGCACAGAGACAGAGCAGCACAGAGACAGAGCAACACAGAGACAGAGCGGCACAGAGATAGAGCGGCATAGAGACAGAGCAACACAGAGACAGAGCAGCACAGAGACAGAGCAGCACAGAGACAGAGCAGCACAGACAGAGCAGCACAGAGACAGAGCAGCACAGAGACAGAGCAGCACAGAGACAGAGGAGCACAGAAACATATCAACACAGAGACAGAGCGGCATAGAAACAGAGCAACACAGAGACAGAGCAGCACAGAGACAGAGCAACACAGAGACAAAGCAGCACAGAGACAGAGCAACACAGAGACAGAGCAGCACAGACAGAGCGGCACAGAGACAGAGCAACACAGAGACAGAGCAGCACAGAGACAGAGCGGCACAGAGACAGAGCAACACAGAGACAGAGCGACACAGAGACAGAGCAACACAGAGACAGAGCGACACAGAGACAGAGCGACACAGAGACAGAGCGGCACAAAGACAGAGCAGCACAGAGACAGAGCGGCACAGAGACAGAGCAACACAGAGACAGAGCGACACAGAGACAGAGCAACACAGAGACAGAGCGACACAGAGACAGAGCGACACAGAGACAGAGCGGCACAAAGACAGAGCAGCACAGAGACAGAGCGGCACAGAGACAGAGTGGCACAGAGACAGAGCAACACAGAGACAGAGCGACACAGAGACAGAGCGACACAGAGACAGAGCGACACAGAGACAGAGCGACACAGACAGAGCGACACAGAGACAGAGCGGCACAGAGACAGAGCGACACAGACACAGAGGAGTATAGATACTCGGGGCCGGTGGCTGAGCGAACAGCATGCTGGACGCGTGATCCTGTGGTTCCGGGTTCGAATCCGGTCGCCGGCGAGAAACAATGGGCACCTCGATGGCTCGATGGGCACCTCGATGGCACCTATTTACCTGGCAGTAAATAGGTACCTGGGAGTTAGTCAGCTGTCACGGGCTGCTTCCTGGTGGTGTATGTGGTGTGAGAAAAAAAAGACAGTTGAGAGGCGGGCCGGAAGAGCACTGCTCAATCCCCGCAAGCACAACTAGGTGAATATAGAGACAGAGCGGCACAGAGAGAGAGCGGCACAGAGAGAGAGCGGCACAGCTAAAGGCTTAAGGAACACGCTAAATAAATTATCTTCGAATCCCCGCTCATCTCCACCCGGACGTTACTCCCTGGTCCCCCGCAGGTGTTGACACCTGTGTGGGCTGCTCCTCTACACCCAACACCCTTGTGAGCTGCTCCTCTACACCCAACACCCTTGTGGGCTGCTCCGCTACACCCAACATCTGTGTGGGCTGCTCCTCTACACCCAACACCTGTGTGGGCTGCTCCTCTACACCCAACACCTGTGTGAGCTGCTCCTCTACACCCAACACCCTTGTGGGCTGCTCCTCTACACCCAACATCTGTGTGGGCTGCTCCGCTACACCCAACATCTGTGTGGGCTGCTCCTCTACACCCAACACCTGTGTGAGCTGCTCCTCTACACCCAACACCCTTGTGGGCTGCTCCTCTACACCCAACATCTGTGTGGGCTGCTCCTCTACACCCAACACCTGTGTGAGCTGCTCCTCTACACCCAACACCCTTTTGGGCTGCTCCTCTACACCCAACACCTGTGTGGGCTGCTCCTCTGCACCCAACACCTGTGTGGGCTGCTCCTCTACACCCAACACCTGTGTGGGCTGCTCCTCTGCACCCAACACCTGTGTGGGCTGCTCCTCTACACCCAACACCCTTGTGGCCTGCTCCTCTACACCCAACACCTGTGTGGGCTGCTCCTCTACACCCAACACCTGTGTGGGCTGCTCCTCTACACCCAACACCCGTGTGAGCCGCTCCTCTACACCCAACATCTGTGTGGGCTGCTCCTCTACACCCAACACCTGTGTGAGCTGCTCCTCTACACCCAACACCCTTTTGGGCTGCTCCTCTACACCCAACACCTGTGTGGGCTGCTCCTCTGCACCCAACACCTGCGTGGGCTGCTCCTCTACACCCAACACCTGTGTGGGCTGCTCCTCTGCACCCAACACCTGTGTGGGCTGCTCCTCTACACCCAACACCCTTGTGGCCTGCTCCTCTACACCCAACACCTGTGTGGGCTGCTCCTCTACACCCAACACCTGTGTGGGCTGCTCCTCTACACCCAACACCTGTGTGGGCTGCTCCTCTACACCCAACACCCTTGTGGCCTGCTCCTCTACACCCAACACCTGTGTGGGCTGCTCCTCTACACCCAACACCTGTGTGGCCTGCTCCTCTACACCCAACACCTGTGTAAGCCGCTCCTCTACACCCAACACCCTTGTGGCCTGCTCCTCTACACCCAACACCTGTGTAAGCCGCTCCTCTACACCCAACACCCTTGTGGCCTGCTCCTCTACACCCAACACCTGTGTGGGCCGCTCCTCTACACCCAACACCTGTGTGGGCTGCTCCTCTACACCCAACACCTGTGTGGGCTGCTCCTCTACACCCAACACCTGTGTGGGCTGCTTCTCTACACCCAACACCTGTGTGGGCTGCTCCTCTACACCCAACACCTGTATGGGCTGCTCCTCTACACCCAACACCTGTGTGGGCTGCTTCTCTACACCCAACACCTGTGTGGGCTGCTCCTCTACACCCAACACCTGTGTGGGCTGCTCCTCTACACCCAACACCTGTATTAGCCGCTCCTCTACACCCAACACCCGTGTGAGCCGCTCCTCTACACCCAACACCCGTGTGAGCCGCTCCTCTACATCCAACACCTGTGTTAGCCGCTCCTCTACCCCCAACACCTGTGTTAGCCGCTCCTCTACACCCAACACCTGTGTTAGCCGCTCCTCTACACCCAACACCTGTGTTAGCCGCTCCTCTACACCCAACACCTGTGCTAGCCGCTCCTCTACACCCAACACCTGTGCTAGCCGCTCCTCTACACCCAACACCTGTATTAGCCGCTCCTCTTTACCCAACACCTGTATTAGCCGCTCCTCTTTACCCAACACCCGTGTGAGGCGCTCCTCCACACCCAAAACCCGTGTGAGCTGCTCCTCTACACCCAACACCCGTGTGAGCTGCTCCTCTACACCCAACACCCGTGTGAGGCGCTCCTCCACACCCAAAACCCGTGTGAGCTGCTCCTCTACACCCAACACCCGTGTGAGCGGCTACTCTACACCCAACACCCGTGTTAGCCGCTCCTCTACACCCAACACCCGTGTGAGCCGCTCCTCTACACCCAACACCCATGTTAGCCGCTCCTCTACACCCAACACCCGTGTGAGCCGCTCCTCTACACCCAACACCCATGTTAGCCACTCCTCTACATCCAACACCCGTGTTAGCCGCTCCTCTACATCCAACACCCGTGTGAGCCGCTACTCTACACCCAACACCCATGTTACCCGCTCCTCTACACCCAACACCCGCGTGAGCCGCTCCTCTACACCCAACACCCGTGTGAGCCGCTCCTCTACACCCAACACCCATGTTAGCCGCTCCTCTACACCCAACACCCGTGTGAGCCGCTCCTCTACACCCAACACCCATGTTAGCCACTCCTCTACATCCAACACCCGTGTTAGCCGCTCCTCTACATCCAACACCCGTGTGAGCCGCTACTCTACACCCAACACCCGTGTTAGCCGCTCCTCTACACCCAACACCCGCGTGCACCGCTCCTCTACACCCAACACCCGTGTGAGCCGCTCCTCTACACCCAACACCCGTGTGCACCGCTACTCTACACCCAACACCCGTGTGAGCCGCTCCTCTACACCCAACACCCGTGTGAGCCGCTCCTCTACACCCAACACCCGTGTGAGCCGCTCCTCTACACCCAACACCCGTGTGAGCCGCTCCTCTACACCCAACACCCGTTTGCGCCGCTCCTCTACACCCAACACCCGTGTGCGCCGCTCCTCTACACCCAACACCCGTGTGAGGCGCTCCTCTACACCCAACACCCGTGTGCACCGCTCCTCTACACCCAACACCTGTGTGAGCTGCTCCTCTACACCCAACACCTGAGTTAGCCGCTCCTCTACACCCAACACCCGTGTGCACCGCTCCTCTACACCCAACACCCGTGTGAGCTGCTCCTCTACACCCAACACCTGAGTTAGCCGCTCCTCTACACCCAACACCCGTGTGAGCCGCTCCTCTACACCCAACACCCGTGTGAGCCGCTCCTCTACACCCAACACCCGTGTGCGCCGCTCCTCTACACCCAACACCCGTGTGGGCCGCTCCTCGACCCCCAACACCCGTGTGCACCGCTCCTCTACACCCAACACCCGTGTGGGCCGCTCCTCAACCCCCAACACCCGTGTGAGCCGCTCCTCTACACCCAACACCCGTGTGGGCCGCTCCTCTACACCCAACACCCGTGTGAGCCGCTCCTCTACACCCAACACCCGTGTGGGCCGCTCCTCTACACCCAACACCCGTGTGAGCCGCTCCTCTACACCCAACACCTGAGTTAGCCGCTCCTCTACACCCAACACCCGTGTGCGCCGCTCCTCTACACCCAACACCCGTGTGGGCCGCTCCTCAACCCCCAACACCCGTGTGAGCCGCTCCTCAACCCCCAACACCCGTGTGAGCCGCTCCTCAACCCCCAACACCCGTGTGGGCCGCTCCTCAACCCCCAACACCCGTGTGCGCCGCTCCTCTACACCCAACACCCGTGTGGGCCGCTCCTCGACCCCCAACACCCGTGTGCACCGCTCCTCTACACCCAACACCCGTGTGGGCCGCTCCTCAACCCCCAACACCCGTGTGAGCCGCTCCTCAACCCCCAACACCCGTGTGGGCCGCTCCTATACACCCAACACCCGTGTGAGCCGCTCCTCTACACCCAACACCCGTGTGAGCAGCATCTAGGGGGCTCCGACCCCTCCCTGTCATAGCACACTTCCCATTGTTATTATCTCAGCTAATGTTCCCATTCTCCTTCTTTTCTCTATCTCTAATTATTAACCAATAATAAAACTCTCCGGAAGAGCCAATAGATCTAAGCGCCCCGGGACGCGCCGGGGCCGCCTGGTCTCCAGGTAAGGAAGGAATAATATCACAAAAGTTTAATTTATTTGTTACTGTGAAACCGAAAAAAAAATAAAGGGATTGAAAATAAATCTCGGATGAAAAGTTGCTTTTGTAAATTACAACAGGAATTGTATAGTCCCGCGTTCAACAGAGCTGTTGTGCAACGTTCACTGTCTCTCAGTGTCTCGCTGTCTCTCTGTGTCTCGCTGTCTCTCTGTGTCTCGCTGTCTCTCAGTGGCTCGCTGTGTCTCTGTGTCTCGCTGTCTCTCAGTGGCTCGCTGTCTCTGTGTCTCGCTGTCTCTCTGTGTCTCGCTGTCTCTCTGTGTCTCGCTGTCTCTCTGTGTCTCGCTGTCTCTCTGTGTCTCGCTGTCTCTCTGTGTCTCGCTGTCTCTCAGTGGGTCGCTGTCTCTCTGTGTCTCGCTGTCTCTCTCTGTCTCGCTGTCTCTCATTGGCTGGCTGTCTCTCATTGGCTGGCTGTCTCTCAGTGGCTCGATCGCTGTCTCTCTGTGTCTCGCTGTCTCGCAGTGTCTCGCTGTCTCTGTGGCTGGCTGTCTCTCAGTGTCTCGTTGTCTCTCTGTGTCTCGCTGTCTCCCAGTGTTTCGCTGTCTCCCAGTGTTTCGCTGTCTCTTAGTGTCTGTCTGTCTCTCTGCGTCTCGCTGTCTCTCTGTGCCTCTTTTTCTAGTCACTTTCCTATTATGTATCCTTGAGTCAATACCTGAGCTGTGTCTGTATCTTGTGTATCTTGATACACAAGATACAGTCTTGTGTATCCTTGAGTCAACACCTGAGCTGTGTCTGGTGTGAGAACCAAGATCTCGTTTATGTATATTTAAACACGAGGTTTATGTATGTTTTGCTCGTAATATCTTGGACCTTTGGGAGTCTGTATAGATTCTCTCTCTCTCTCTCTCTCTCTCTCTCTCTCTCTCTCTCTCTCTCTCTCTCTCTCTCTCTCTCTCTCTCTCTCTCTCTCTCTCTCTCTATTGGTGTCGCCCTCTTTCAACTTCTGTATGCACTACAGCCTTCCCTAATCACCACCAGCACTACTAACCACCATCACCACCATTTAAAGTGTTAGCCCCTCACTACTAGTTCCTCATAAAGCACCACTACCACTACTACCAATATCAACGACCACAACTACCACCATAACTACTACTACTACTAATAAAAATAACCATAATCACCACCACCACTACTAAATACCACCACTACTACCATCAATAAACGCTACCAGCACTACTAATCACAATACAACTGGCACTGCTACTACTAAATACCACTTCTACCACCTAAGGACTCCAACACTAGCACAAAGAAAAACCTCCACTACTAACCATCACCGTCCCCACTACCAGCAACAAGCTACCACCACCACCACCACAACTACCACCTCCACCACCACCAACAAACACCACCATCATTACCGCAACTAACCATCACCATTACCACCACTAACCACCACCATTACCACAACTACCACCATATCCACCACCACCACAAACACAACTAACCACGAACATCATAATTTCATCGCCGAAATCACATCACAGCCTCCCCACTATCACATCACAGTCTCACCACTATCACATCACAGCCTCAACACTATCACATCACAGTCTCACCACTATCACATCACAGCCTCACCACTATCACATCACAGCCTCAACACTATCACATCACAGCCTCACCACTATCACATCACAGCCTCACCACTATCACATCACAGCCTCAACACTATCACATCACAGCCTCACCACTATCACATCACAGCCTCACCACTATCACATCACAGCCTCACCACTATCACATCACAGCCTCACCACTATCACATCACAGCCTCAACACTATCACATCACAGCCTCACCACTATCACATCACAGCCTCAACACTATCACATCACAGCCTCACCACTATCACATCACAGCCTCACCACTATCACATCACAGCCTCCCCACTATCACATCACAGCCTCACCACTATCACATCACAGCCTCACCACTATCACATCACAGCCTCACCACTATCACATCACAGCCTCACCACTATCACATCACAGCCTCACCACTATCACATCACAGCCTCACCACTATCACATCACAGCCTCACCACTATCACATCACAGCCTCAACACTATCACATCACAGCCTCACCACTATCACATCACAGCCTCAACACTATCACATCACAGCCTCACCACTATCACATCACAGCCTCACCACTATCACATCACAGCCTCCCCACTATCACATCACAGCCTCACCACTATCACATCACAGCCTCACCACTATCACATCACAGCCTCACCACTATCACATCACAGCCTCAACACTATCACATCACAGCCTCACCACTATCACATCACAGCCTCAACACTATCACATCACAGCCTCACCACTATCACATCACAGCCTCACCACTATCACATCACAGCCTCCCCACTATCACATCACAGCCTCACCACTATCACATCACAGCCTCACCACTATCACATCACAGCCTCACCACTATCACATCACAGCCTCACCACTATCACATCACAGCCTCAACACTATCACATCACAGCCTCACCACTATCACATCACAGCCTCACCACTATCACATCACAGCCTCAACACTATCACATCACAGCCTCACCACTATCACATCACAGCCTCAACACTATCACATCACAGCCTCACCACTATCACATCACAGCCTCACCACTATCACATCACAGCCTCCCCACTATCACATTACAGCCTCACCACTATCACATCACAGCCTCACCACTATCACATCACAGCCTCACCACTATCACATCACAGCCTCACCACTATCACATCACAGCCTCAACACTATCACATCACAGCCTCACCACTATCACATCACAGCCTCACCACTATCACATCACAGCCTCCCCACTATCACATCACAACTAAACCACCACAATATCACTAAAGCACATTAACTACTGTGCAACTATATAACTACAACCACATAAGTACTGTAGCACCATACCATCACTACTGCTCAGCCACCACATCACTACATCAACACCACCACATCACTACATCAACACTACCACATCACTACATCAGCACCACCACATCACTACAGCAACACTACCACATCACTACATCAACACTACCACATCACTACATCAACACTACCACATCACTACATCAACACCACCACATCACTACATCAACACTACCACATCACTACATCAACACCACCACATCACTACATCAACACTACCACACCACTACATCAACACTACCACATCACTACATCAACACCACCACATCACTACATCAACACCACCAAATCACTACATCAACACCACCACATCACTACATCAACACCACCACATCACTACATCAACACCACCACATCACTACATCAACACCACCACATCACTACATCAACACCACCACATCACTACAGCAACACCACAACATCACTACATCAACACCACCACATCACTACATCAACACCACCACATCACTACATCAACACCACCACATCACTACATCAACACCACCACATCACTACATCAACACCACCACATCAACACCACCACATCACTACATCAACACTACCACATCACTATATCAACACCACCACATCACTACGTCAACACCACCACATCACTACATCAACACTACCACATCACTACATCAACACCACCACATCACTACATCAACACCACCACATCACTACATCAACACCACCACATAACTGCATCAACAATACCACATCACTACATCAACACCACAACATCACTACATCAACACCACCTCATCAATACAGCAACACCACCACATCAATACAGTAACACTCCATCAGTTCAACATGAGCAGCATAAATGTACACAAATGCAGATGGAATTGCAAATAAAGGAGTAGAATTACAGGAAAGTGCGGCAGAAGTACAACCACACATGGTCGCCAAAATTAAGCTGACAAGTGTTATAGACAACCATCCCACGAGGGCGTCAAGTAAGGAGAGATAATGTGCACTGATGGTGTAGTCGTTGCTTTAGCTACACTGGAGCTTTGAAGAACTATAACTGGCAGA
>NC_091209.1:24064356-24114356 GCF_040958095.1 Procambarus clarkii
TAAGGAAGTGTTTACTAGAGTTGGATGTGACAAAGGCTATAGGCCCAGATGGAATCTCCCCTTGGGTTCTAAAGGAAGAAGCAAGAGAACTGTGCCTACCACTCTCCATAGTGTATAACAAATCATTGGCAACAGGGGAACTGCCAGATATTTGGAAAGCAGCTAACGTAGTCCCGATATACAAGAAAGGGGATAGACAGGAGGCACTGAAGTACAGGCCAGTGTCCCTAACCTGCATACCATGCAAGCTGATGGAGAAGATTGTGCGAAAAAAACTAGTGGAGCATCTGGAGCGAAGGAACTTTGTAACACAGCATCAACATGGGTTCAGGGATGGCAGGTCTTGCCCCACAGGGTTACTTGAATTCTACGACCAGGCAACAAAAATAAGGCAAGAAAGAGAAGGGTGGGCAGACTGCATATTTTTGGATTGTCAGAAAGCCTTTGATACAGTGCCACACAAGAGGCTAGTGCGAAAGTTGGAGATGCAGGCTGGAGTGAAAGGGAAGGTACTCCGGTGGATAGAGGAGTACCTAAGCAACAGGAGACAACGAGTCTGTGTGAGGGGTGAGGTCTCAGATTGGCGAGACGTCACAAGTGGAGTCTCGCAGGGGTCAGTCCTTGGACCTATACTGTTTCTGGTATATGTAAATGATCTCCCAGAGGGTATAGAATCGTTTCTCTCAATGTTTGCCGATGATGCAAAAATTATGAGGAGGATTGAAACAGCATGATAGTAGGAGGCTACAAGACGACCTAGACAGACTGAGTGAATGGTCCAACAAATGGCTGTTGAAGTTCAACCCGAGTAAATGAAAAGTAATGAAACTAGGCAGTGGAAACAGGAGGCCAGACACAGGATACAGAATAGGAGATGAAGTACTTAATGAAACGTACAGAGAGAAAGATCTTGGAGTTGATATCACACCAAACCTGTCTCCTGAAGTCCACATAAAAAGAATAACGTCTGCGGCATATGCGAGGCTGGCTAACATCAAAACAGCGTTCAGGAACCTGTGTAAGAAATCATTTAGAATCTTGTACACCACATATGTAAGACCAATTATGGAGTATGCGGCCCCAGCATGGAGCCCGTACCTTGTCAAGCACAAGACGAAGCTGGAAAAAGTCCAAAGGAATGCCACTAGACTAGTCCCAGAACTAAGAGGCATGAGTTACGAGGAAAGGGTGCGGGAAATGCACCTTACGACACTGGAAGACAGAAGAGTAAGGGGAGACATGATCACAACCTACAAAATCCTCAGGGGAATCGACCGGGTAAACAAGGGTGAACTATTCAACACTGGAGGGACGCGAACAAGGGGGACACAGGTGGAAGCTGAGTACCCAAATGAGCCACAGAGACATTAGAAAGAACTTTTTCAGTGTCAGAGTAGTTAGTAAATGGAATGCACTAGGAAGTGATGTGGTGGAGGCTGACTCCATACACAGTTTCAAATGTAGATATGATAAAGCCCAGTAGGCTCAGGAATCTGTACACCAGTTGATTGACGGTTGAGAGGCGGGACCAAAGAGCCAAAGCTCAACACTCGCAAGCACAATTAGGTGAGTACAACTAGGTGAGTACACACACACACACAGACACACACACACACACACACACACAGACACACACACACAAACACACACACACACACACACACACACACACACACACACACACACACACACACACACACACACACACACACACACACACACACACACACACACAGATGAGCCCACATGAGCCACAGAGACGTTAGAAATAATTTTTTCAGTGTCAGGGATGTTAACAAATGGAATGCATTAAGTAGTGTTGTGATGGAGGCTGACTCCATACACAGTTTCAAATATAGATATGATAGAGCCCAATAGGCTCAGGAATCTGTACACCAATTGATTGACAGTTGAGAGGCGGGACCAAAGAGCCAGAGCTCAACCCCCGCAAGCACAACTAGGTGAGTACAATTTGGCGAGTACAGTGGCTGAGTGAACAGTGCTTTGGACTCGTAATCCCAGTGTCCTTGTTCGATCCCGGGCGATGGCAGAAACAAGTGGGCAGTTTCTTTCACCCTGATGTCCCTGTTACCTAACAGTAAATAGGTACCTGGGAGTTAGACAGCTGTTACGGGCAGCTTCCTGAGGGTGTGCGTGTGTTAGAAAAGAAAGTTATTTAGTAATTAGTAATAGTTAATTAATTGATAGTTGAGAGGCGGGCCGAAAGAGCAGAGCTTAACCCCGTCAAGCACAACTAGGTGAGTACACACACTCTTTATATGACTGTACTATCCTAGTTGTACTCAACTAGTTGGGCTTATGGCGATTGAGAGGCGGGGCTCTTTGGTCCCACCTCTCAACTGTCAATCAACTGGTGTACAGATTCCTGAGCCTACTGGGCTCTATCATATCTATATTTGAAACTGTGTATGGAGTTAGCCTCCACCACATCACTGCCTAATGCATTCCATCTGTTAACTACTCTGACACTTAAAAAATTCTTTCTAACATCCCTGTGGCTCATCTGGGTACAGAGTTTCCACCTCTGTGTCCTTGTATCCCTCGTGTCGGCCCCCCCCCCCACCAGTGCCTAACAGTTTATCTACCCTGTCAATTCCTCTGATAATTTTATAGGTAATGATCATGTCTCCCCTAAATCTTATGTCTTCCAGTGTCGTGAGATTCAGTTCGCATACAATTTCAGTTGGTTCTGTATAGGCTGCAGCGCTTGTCATATAATAGCTACAGAACTTTATTACACGTAAGTTTATGACCAGAAAGTATGTTATCAGAAAGTTTAATAGCACTACTTTTATAGCTATTTAGTTCAATACTAGTAAGTTATATATCAATTTAATAACAGTAAGTTTAAGACCAGTAAGTTTAAGACCAGTAAGTTTAAGACCAGTAAGTTTAAGACCAGTAAGTTTAAGACCAGTAAGTGTAAGACTCGTAAGTTTAATTTCATTAAGTATAATACAAGTACATTTCATATGAAGAGAAATGTGAGCAGTTGGCGAATACACCGTGAAATGGAAATATTTCCATGAAATAACTTTTGAAAAATACCTTCAATTTAATAATTTAAAAGTGTCAAGAGTTCATAAATATATAATAACATTAGCGATTATGGCGAAATTATTGAACACGAGGTCAGCTTTCAGCAAATGAACAAATCCACAAGAGCCGTGACGAGGATTCGAACCTGCGTCCGAGAGCATCCCAGACACTGCCTTAATTAAGTTTTATTATTACGTATTAAGGCAGTGTTTGGGATGCTCCCGGACGCAGGTTCGAATCCTCGTCACGGCCCTTGTGGATTTGTTATTTGATGCATCACGTTAGTGTGATCTCTGTGTGGGAGCTTTCAGCACAACGAGACTAGTCCTAAGAGTATGCAACTCAAGTGTGTGGAGTTTCAGCTTTAAATAATATTAAAAGAAACTTGAAAACGCAAGGAATATCTGCTGAGAGCATGCTTAGGGTGTGTTAGGTTAGGGTGTGTTAGGTTAGGGTGTGTTAGGTAAGGGTGTGTTTGGTTAGGGTGAGTTTGGTTAGGGTGTGTTAGGTTAGGGTGTGTTAGGTAAGGGTGTGTTTGGTTAGGGTGAGTTTGGTTAGGGTGTGTAAGGTTAGGGTGTGTAAGGTTAGGTTGTGTTAGGTTGTTTTGGGTTAGGTTGTGTTAGGTTAGGATGCGTTAGGTTAGGCTTGGTTATGTAAGGTTGGGTTAGAGTGACTGGACCTAAGAACACTAAAACGAAAAAGGAGACACAACAGAAATCTAAAAAACTTTGTAAAATTGACAGAAAGTTTAAAGAGAAAGTCACACGAGAGGGAGACGTTGGATGCTAGACAGAGTGCATCTAGCTGACGAGATGTGAGAAAATGTGAGGATGTCATTGAGATATGAACACAAGAACATAGGAATAAAGGCAACTACAGAAGGCCTATTGGCCCAAACGAGGCAGCTCCTATTTATAACCACCCAATCCCACTCATAAACATGTCCAACCCACGCTTGAAACAATCAAGGGACCCATACCTCCACCACGCCACGGGGCAACTGGTTCCACAAATCAAGATCCCTGTTACCGAACCAGTATTTACCCAGGTCTTTCCGAAATCTAAACTCCCAAATTCCAACAACATGATAGCAGGAAAGTTAAATGAACTTGGCGAGGAGATAACAGATGGCAACTGCTATCCATCCACAACCTCACAACTCCATCGACGACCTCACAACTGCACCCACAACCTCACAACTGCACCCACAACATCACAACTCCACCCACAACCTCACAACTGCACCCACAACCTCACAGCTCCATCCACAACCTCACAACTCCACCCACAACCTCACAACTCCACCCACAACCTCACAACTCCATCCACAACCTCACAACTCCACCCACAACCTCACTACTCCATCCACAACCTCACAACTCCATCCACAACCTCACAACTCCACCCACAACCTCACAACTCCACCCACAACCTCACAAGTCCACCCACAACCTCAGAACTCCACCCACAACCTCACAACTCCATCCACAACCTCACTACTCCATCCACAACCTCACAACTCCATCCACAACCTCACTACTCCATCCACAACTTCACAACTCCACCCACAACCTCACAACTCCCCCCCACAACCTCACAACTCTCCCCTACAACCTCACAACTCCCCCCCACAACCTCACAACTCTATCCACAACTTCACAACTCAATAGACAACCTCACAACTCCATCCACAATCTCACTAATCCACCCACAACCTCACAACTCCCCCACAACCTCACAACTCCATCCACAACCTTCCAACTCCACCCACAACCTCACAACTACCCCACAACCTCACTACTCCACCCACAACCTCACTACTCCATCCAAAACCTCACTACTCCATCCAAAACCTCACAACTCCCCCACAACCTCACAACTCCCCCACAACCTCACAACTGCACCCACAACCTCCCAACTCCACCCACAACCTCACAACTCCACCCACAATCTCACAACTCCACCCACAACCTCACTACTCCATCCACAACCTCACTACTCTATCCACAACCTCACAACTCCACCCAAAACCTCACTACTCCATCTACAATCTCACAACTCCATCCACAACCTTACAACTCCACCCACAATCTCACAACTCCATCCACAACCTCACAATTCCACCCACAACCTCACAACTCCATCCACAACCTCACAACTCCATCCACAACCTCACAACTCCATCCACAACCTCAAAATTCCACCCACAACCTCACTACTCCACCCACAACCTCACAACTCCATTCACAACCTTACAACTCCACCCACAACCTCACAATTCCACCCACAACCTCACTACTCCATCCGCAACATCACAACTCCATCCACAACCTCACAACTCCACCCACAACCTCACAACTCCATCCACAACCTCACAACTCCACCTACAACCTCACAACTCCATCCTCAACCTCACAACTCCACCCACAAACTCACAACTCCACCCACAACCTCACAACTCCAACCACAACCTCACAACTCCATCCACAACCTCACTACTCCATCCACAACCTCACTACTCCTTCCACAACCTCACAACGCCACCCACAACTACATCCACCACCTAACAACTCCACCCACAACCTCAGTACTCAATTCACAACCTCAACTCCATCCACAGCCTCACAACTCCATCCACAGCCTCACAACTCCATCCACAACCTCACAACTCCATCCACAACCTCCCAACTCCACCCACAACCTCACAACTCCATCCACAACCTCACAACTCCACCCACAACTACATCCACCACCTCACAACTCCATCCACAACCTCACAACTCCACCCACAACTCCATCCACAACCTCACTACTCCATCCACAACCTCACTACTCCTTCCACAACCTCACAACTCCACCCACAACCTCACAACCTCACAACTCTATCCACAACCTCACAACTCCATCCACAACCTCACAACTCCATCCACAACCTTACAACTCCACCCACAACTCCTTCCACAAACTCACTACTCCACCCACAACCTCACAACTCCATCCACAACCTCACAACTCCACCCACAACCTCACAACTCCATCCATAACCTCACTACTCCACCCAGAACTTCACAACTCCATCCACAACCTCACAACTCCTTCCACAACCTCACTACTCCATCCACAACCTCACTACTCCATCCACATCCTCACTACACCCACAACCTCACAACTCCATCCACAACCTCACAACTCCATCCACAACCTCACAACTCCACCCACAACCTCACAACTCCATCCACAACTCCTTCCACAAACTCACTACTCCAACCACAACCTCGCAACTCCATCCACAACCTCACAACTCCATCCACAACCTCACAACTCCATCCACAACCTCACAACTCCATCCACAACCTCACAACTCCACCCACAACTCCATCCACAACCTCACTACTCCATCCACAACCTCACTACTCCTTCCACAACCTCAACTCCACCCACAACCTCACAACTCCACCCACAACCTCACAACTCCACCCACAACTCCTTCCACAAACTCACTACTCCACCCACAACCTCACAACACCATCCACAACCTCACAACTTCATCCACAACCTCACAACTCCGCCCACAACCTCACAACTCTCCCCACAACCTCACAACTCCATCCATAACCTCACTACTCCATCCACAACCTCACTACTCCATCTACATCCTCACTACTCCACCCACAACCTCACAACTCCATCCACAACCTTCCAACTCCACCCACAACCTCACAACTCCACCCACAACCTCACAACTCCATTCACAACCTCACTACTCCATCTACAACCTCACTACTCCATCCACAACCTCACTACTCCACCCAAAACCTCACTACTCCACCCATAACCTCACAACTCTATCCACAACCTCACAACTCCACCCACACCTCACTACTCCATCCACAATTTCACAACTCTACTCACAACCTCACTACTACACCCACAATCTCACAACTCCACCCACAACCTCACAACTCCATCCACAACCTCACAACTCCATCCACAACCTCACAACTCCATCCACAACCTCACTACTCCATCCACAACCTCACTACTCCATCCACAACCTCACAACTCCATCCACAACCTCACAACTCCATCCACAACCTCACAACTCCACCCACAACCTCACAACTCCACCCACAACCTCACAACTCCACCCACAACATCACAACTCCATCCACAACATCACAACTCCATCCACAACCTCACAACTCCATCCACAACCTCACAACTCCATCCACAACCTCACAACTCCATCCACAACCTCACAACTCCAACCACAACCTCACAACTCCACCCACAACCTCACAACTCCACCCACAACCTCACAACTCCACCCACAACCTCACAACTCCACCCACAACCTCACAACTCCACCCACAACTTCACAACTCCACCCACAACCTCACTACTCCATCCACAACCTCACTACTCCTTCCACAACCTCACAACTCCACCCACAACTACATCCACCACCTCACAACTCCACCCACAACCTCACTACTCCATCCACAACCTCACTACTCCTTCCACAACCTCACAACTCCACCCACAACTACATCCACCACCTCACAACTCCACCCACAACCTTACTACTCCATCCACAACCTCACAACTCCATCCACAACCTCACTACTCCATCCACAACCTCACTACTCCTTCCACAACCTCACAACGCCACCCACAACCTCACTACTTAATTCACAACCTCAACTCCCTCCACAACCTCACAACTCCATCCACAACCTCACAACTCCATCCACAACCTCACTACTCCATCCACAACCTCACTACTCCTTCCACAACCTCACAACTCCACCCACATCTACATCCACCACCTCACAACTCCACCCATAACCTCACAACTCCATCCACAACCTCACTACTCCATCCACAACCTCACTACTCCTTCCACAACCTCACAACTCCACCCACAACCTCACTACTCAATTCACAACCTCAACTCCATCCACAACCTCACAACTCCACCCACAACCTCACAACTCCACCCACAACCTCACAACTCCACCCACAACCTCACTACTCCATCCACAACCTCACTACTCCTTCCACAACCTCACAACTCCACCCACAACCTCACTACTCAATTCACAACCTCAACTCCATCCACAACCTCACAACTCCATCCACAACCTCACAACTCCATCCACAACCTCACAACTCCATCCTCAACCTCACAACTCCATCCACAACCTCACAACTCCATCCACAACCTCACAACTCCATCCACAACCTCCCAACTCCACCCACAACCTCACAACTCCATCCACTTCCTCCCAACTCCACCCACAACTACATCCACAACCTCACAACTCCACCCACAACCTCACTACTCCATCCACAACCTCACTACTCCTTCCACAACCTCACAACTCCACCCACAACCTCACTACTCAATTCACAACCTCAACTCCATCCACAACCTCACAACTCCATCCACAACCTCACAACTCCATCCACAACCTCACAACTCCATCCACAACCTCACAACTCCATCCACAACCTCACAACTCCATCCACAACCTCACAACTCCATCCACAACCTCACAACTCCATCCACAACCTCCCAACTCCACCCACAACCTCACAACTCCATCCACTTCCTCCCAACTCCACCCACAACTACATCCACCACCTCACAACTCCATCCACAACCTCACAACTCCACCCACAACTCCATCCACAACCTCACTACTCCATCCACAACCTCACTACTCGTTCCACAACCTCACAACTCCACCCACAACCTCACAACTCCATCCACAACCTCAACTCCATCCATAACCTCACTACTCCACCCAGAACCTCACAACTCCATCCACAACCTCACAACTCCTTCCACACCCTCACTACTCCATCCACAACCTCACTACTCCATCCACAACCTCACTACTCCACCCACAACCTCACAACTCCATCCACAACCTTGCAACTTCACCAACAACCTCACAACTCCACCCACAACCTCACAACTCCATCCACAACCTCACTACTCCATCCACAACCTCACTACTCCATCCACAACCTCACTACTCCACCCACAACCTCACTACTCCACCCACAACCTCACTACTCCACCCACAACCTCACAACTCCATCCACAACCTCACAACTCCACCCACCCCTCACTACTCCATCCACAACCTCACTATTCCACCCACAACCTCACTACTCCATCCACAACCTCACAACTCTACTCTCAACCTCACTACTACACCCACAACCTCTCAACTCCATCCACAACCTCTCAACTCCATCCACAACCTCACTACTACACCCACAACCTCAAAACTCCACCCACAACCTCAACTCCATCCACAACCTCACAACTCTACTCACAACCTCACTACTACACCCACAACCTCACAACTCCACCCACAACCTCACAACTCCATCCACAACCTCACAACTCCACCCATAACCTCACAACTCCATCCACAACATCACTACTCCATCCACCACCTCACAACTCCCCCCACAACCTCACTACTCCAACCACAACCTCACTACTCCTTCCACAACCTCACAACTCCACCCACAACTACATCCACCACCTCACAACTCCACCCACAACCTTACTACTCCATCCACAACCTCACAACTCCATCCACAACCTCACAACTCCATCCACAACCTCACTACTCCTTCTACAACCTCACAACTCCACCCACAACCTCACTACTTAATTCACAACCTCAACTCCATCCACAACTTCACAACTCTACTTACAACCTCACTACTACACCCACAACCTCACAACTCCACCCACAACCTCACAACTCCATCCACAACCTCACAACTCCACCCATAACCTCACAACTCCATCCACAACATCACTACTCCATCCACAACCTCACTACTCCATCCACAACCTCACTACTCCATCCACAACCTCACTACTCCATCCACAACCTCACAACTTCATCCACAACCTCACTACTACACCCACAACCTCACACCTCCACCCACAACCTCACAACATAATTTGAGACGTGACACGTAGGTCACGTGTCCAAACACATAGGTGTGGAGGCCTGGTCGAGGACCGGACCGCGGGAACGCTGAGCCCCGTAATCATCGCAAAATAGGTTGCGGGTTATTTCGCTCGACTGACCGAGCGCTGGACAAGCGAGGCCCAAGAGATGAAGCTCGACACTAGACACAGACGAGTGTGAACACTGCAAGAGAGCGAGGCATTAAGCTTATGGGAGGGAGAGAGGGGGCCCAAGAGATTAAGCTCGACCTTGCTGGCACTAACAGGAGAGTACAATACGGGAGGGCGGGTCGCAAGGTGAGGCCAGGAGAGCAGGTCCCGCGGTGAAAGATGGTGTTGCAGAGCCTTCAACACAACAAATTAGACACCATCCACTTTCCTTTTGCGTCTCTGAGGGCGCTGAGGGTGAGTGTTTGTACCTGCCAAGCCTGGCCGGCGGGCAGCCTCTCGCTACACACTGAGCTATTGGCACCGACAAATACCTTCTTGATGCCCTAAAACACACGGAGTTGTTGAGCTCCACACACACACACACACACACACACACACACACACACACACACACACACACACACACACACGCACACACAACCAAAGAGCCAAAGCTGAACCCCCGCAAGCACAAACAGGTGAGCACACACACACACACACACACTATAATATAACAGAAACCTCCCACTATTCAACCCCACGACTATCCCCCCCCCCCCAAACACCTGCCACCCCCCCCCCCAGCCAGAAGAGACCCTCCCCAGACCATGCGCCTTCCCCCCTGCTTCCCGACCCCAGGCCCCCCCTCCTTGTTTCTCCCATGCCCTCCCTCCCCCATCCCCTTCCCCTTCCCCCACCCCCGGTCCTTCCTGTTCCCACAACCGATGCCCCTCCCCAGTACCCCCACCCCAAGCTCTCCCTCCTGCCACACCCCCTTCTCTCCCTGCCGTCACATCCCAGGCTCCCCTTCATTCCCCAACACCTGACGTCCCGGCTCCCATACCCAAGGCTCCCCTCATCCTCCAACTAATGACCTTCGCCCCTTATCACATGCCGCTTCCCCTCCCCCATCCCAAGCCCAAATTGGTCCTCAACCCCAGACCCTCTCCGTTACACAACCTCAGACTTCTGCCTTCCCTATACAGGATCCTCCCAGCCCCCTCTCAACCCAGATCCCCCAGGTCCCCCTCCGTAGGCCCTCCCACCCCGGACACCCCCTTGTCCCCAAACTCCAGTGGAATCAACAGAAACTGAGGATGGACAGAAGAGAGTCAGTTTCAAGGTAATGTACTTCAACATAGATGTGATTACAAGCAAGCAAAAAAAAGGGAACCCGGATGTAATTGGACTCACGGAAACAATATTCTCAGGAATCATAATGGATGCAGTGTTTCCCCAGGACTGCACTGTAATAAGGAGAGAGGGGAAAAGAAGGAGAGGAGGCGGAGTGCCCCTACTGATAAAGGAATGTAGTTTCGAGATGATTATCCCAGACTGTGAGGGGTTCAGAGTTTCCATTACAGGCACCATGATGATAGGAGGAATAGTGGTATAACCCTCCACCAAACGACAAAAGACCAGGCAAGAGTGTGACAGAAGCCCTAGGGCAGGCAACACTATAATTGAGAGAGCAGCCACTGCTGCCTAGAGAAATAGATTCCATCTGCCCATCATGGGTGATTTCAATCTCGGAAGGATAGACTGGGAAAATAAGGAACCACATGGAGGTGAGGAAACATGGAGAGCTAAACTGCTGGAAGTGGCGAATAGAAACTTTATAAGTCGGCATGTCAGGGGACCCACAAGAATGAGAGGCACCGATGAAAACAGCGAGACTCTACCTAGTCTTCACTCTAAACGACTCCGACATAAGGGAAATGGGTTTCGAAGCCCCCCCGTGGGAATGAGTGATCACAGTGTACTGATGTTTGAGTACCTAGTCGAAGAGGGGTTAATGTATTCAAGGAAGAGCCCAGAAAACGAAAGGCTGGTATTCCGAAAGGGAAACTATGAGGAGATAAGAAAATTCCTAACAGATATATTCCTAACTGATATATATATCAGATATATAAGCTAGCAAAACAACTAAATACAAGGGCGTGGAGACACTACAGAAATAATAGGATTCTATAGAGCAGAGAAAGATACCAGAGCACCAGGAATGAATACGTCAGGATGAGAAGAGAGGGAGATAGGCAATATGAAAATGACATAGCAAGCAAGGCAAAAACTTGCCCTAAATTTCTGTACAGCCACATCAGGAGGAAAACAACAGTGAAGGAACAGATAATGAAACTGAGGATGGGGCCAGACAGATTCACTACAAACGACAAGGAAGTGTGCGAGGAACTGAATAAGAAATTCCAGGAGGTCTTCACATTAGAGCAAGGAGAAGTCCCAAAGATAAGAGAGGGAATAGATAACCAGGCACCGCTAAAGAAGTTTGGGATTACCACAGGAAGGGGGGGTTAGGAAGCTTTCGCTGGAGTTGGATATAACAAAGGCTATAGGGCCGGATGGAATCTCGTCATGGATACTAAAGGAAGGAGCAGAAGCTCTGTGTCTGCAACTATCCACGCTGTTCAACAAATCACGGGTAACAGGTGAACTGCCAACAATTTGGAAGCCGGCTAATGTAGTCCCGATATACAAAAAGGGAAGAGACAGGAGACACTAAACTACAGGCCAATGTCCCTAACTTGCATGCCATGCAAGTTGGAGAAGATTGAGCGAAAAAAAGCTAGTGGAACATCTGGAGCGAAAGAACTTTGTAACCCTTCCTTCCTGTAATCCAACATCAGCATGGATTCAGATATGGCAAGTCATGCCAAAAATCAGGCAAGAGAGGGGTGGGCAGACTGTGTATTTTTGGATTGCAAGAAAACCTTTGACACAGTACCACACAAGAGACTAGTGCACAAGCTGGAGATGCAGGCGGGAGTCAAAAGGAAGGTACTCCTGTGGATAAGGGAATAACTAAGCAACAGAAGACAGCGAGCCACTGTGAGGGGCGAGATAAATGATCTCCCATAGGGAATAGACTCGTTCCTCTCAATGTTTGCTGATTATGCAAAAATTATTAGGAGGATTAAAATATAGGAAGATGGTATGAGGCTACAAGATGACCTAGACAACCTGAATGAATGGTCCAACAAATGGGTACTAAAGTTCAACCCGAGTAAATGTAAGTTAATGAAACTAGGCAGTGGAAACAGGAGGCCAGAAACAGGATACCGAATGGAAGATGAAGTCATCCATGAAACGGACTGAGAGAAAGGTCTAGGAGTTGATATCGCGCCAAACCTGTCTCCTAAGCCCACATAAAAAGAATAATAACATCATCGGCGTATGCGAGGCTGGCTAACATCAGAACTACCTTCAGGAAACTGTGTAAGAAATAATTCAGAACCTTGTATACCACATATGTAAGACCTATCCTGGAGTATGCGGCCCCAGCATGGAGTCCGTACCTTGTCAAGCATAGGACTATGCTGGAAAAAGTTCAGAGGTATGCCACTAGGCTAGTCCAAGAACTAAGAGGCATGAGTTACGCGGAAAGGCTGCGTGAAATGCACCTCACGACATTGGAAGACAGAAGAGTAAGAGGAGACATGATCACTACCTAAAAAATTCTCAGAAGAATTGACAGGTAGATAAACTGTTTAACATGAGTGGAACGCGAACAAGGAGACACAGGTGGAAACTGAGTACCCAAATGAGCCACAGGGACGTTAGAAAGAACTTTTTCAGTGTTAGAATCGTTAACAAGTGGAATGCATTAGGCAGTGATGTGGTGGAGGCTGACTCCATATACAGTTTCAAGTGTAGACATGATAGAGCCCAATAGGCTCAGGAATCTGTACTCCAGTTGATTGACGGTTTAGAGGCGGGACCAAAGAGCCAGAGCTCAATCCCCCACAAGCACAACTAGGTGAGTACAACTAGGGGAGTATATACACACACACACACACACACACACACACACACACACACACACACACACACACACATGCGGCCCCAGCATGGAGCCCGTACCTTGTCAAGCACAAGACGAAGCTGGAAAAAGTCCAAAGGTATGCTACTAGACTAGTCCCAGAACTAAGAGGCATGAGTTATGAGGAAAGGCTGCGGGAAATGCACCTTACGACACTGGAAGACAGAAGAGTAAGGGGGGACATGATCACAACCTACAAAATCCTCAGGGGAATCGACCGGGTAAACTAGGATGAACTATTCAACACTGGAGGGACGCGAACAAGGGGACACAGGTGGAAGCTTAGTACCCAAATGAGCCACAGAGACATTAGAAAGAACTTTTTCAGTGTCAGAGTAGTTAGTAAATGGAATGCACTAGGAAGTGATGTGGTGGAGGCTGACTCCATACACAGTTTCAAATGTAGATATGATAGAGCCCATTAGGCTCAGGAATCTGTACACCAGTTGATTGACGGTTGAGAGGCGGGACCAAAGAGCCAAAGCTCAACCCCCGCAAGCACAATTAGGTGAGTACAATTAGGTGAGTACACACACACACACACACACACACACACACACACACACACACACACACACACACACACACACGCGCACACACACACACACACACACAAAGGTATGTCCAAAGGCTGGACATAAGGAATGGAGGCTGACTCCATTCACAGTTTCAAATGTAGATATGATAGAGCCCAATAGGCTCAGGAATCTGTACACCAGTTGATTGACGGTTGAGAGGCGGGACCAAAGAGCCAGAGCTCAACCCCCGCAAGCACAATTAGGTGAGTACAATTAGGTGAGTACACACACACACACAGATGGAGTTTCACCATGGGTTCTTAGAGAATGTGCATCTGAGCTCAGCATTCCACTTCACCTGATCTTTCAGGCATCCCTGTGTACAAGAGTCGTCGCAGTCGTGTGGAAACAGGCTAACATAGTTCCAATCTACAAAAGTGGCAGCAGGGAACACCCCCTCAATTATAGACTTGTATCATTGACTAGTGTAATAGTGAAAGTATTGGAAAAACTAATCAAAACTAAATGGGTAGAACACCTGGAGAGAAATGATATTATATCAGACAGACAGTATGGTTTTCGATCTGGAAGATCCTGTGTATCGAATTTACTCAGTTTCCATGATCGAGCCACAGAGATTTTACAGGAAAGAGATGGTTGGGTTGACTGCATCTATCTGGACCTAAAAAAGGCTTTCGACAGAGTTCCACATAAGAGGTTGTTCTGGAAGCTGGAAAATATTGGAGGGGTGACAGGTAAGCTTCTAACATGGATGAAAAATTTCCTGACTGATAGATAAATGAAGGCAGTAATCAGAGGCAATGTATCGGACTGGAGAAATGTCACAAGTGGAGTACCACAGGGTTCAGTTCTTGCACCAGTGATGTTTATTGTCTACATAAATGATCTACCAGTTGGTATACAGAATTATATGAACATGTTTGCTGATGATGCTAAGATAATAGGAAGGATAAGAAACTTGGATGATTATCATGCCCTTCAAGATGACCTGGACAAAATAAGTATATGGAGCACCACTTGGCAAATGGAATTTAATGTTAATAAATGTCATGTTATGGAAAGTGGAATAGGAGACCATAGACCCCACGCAATCTATATATTATGTGTGAAATCTTTAAAGAATTCTGATAAAGAAAGAGATCTAGGAGTGGTTCTAGATAGAAAACTATCACCTGAGGACCACATAAAGAATATTGTGCGAGGAGCCTATGCCACGCTTTCTAACTTCAGAATTGCTTTTAAATACATGGATGGCGATATACTAAAGAAATTGTTCACGACTTTTGTTAGGCCAAAGCTAGAATATGCAGCGGCTGTGTGGTGCCCATATCTTAAGAAGCACATCAACTGGAAAAGGTGCGAAGACATGCTACTAAGTGGCTCCCAGAACTGAAGGGCAAGAACTATGAGGAGAGGTTAGAGGCATTAAATATGCCAAAACTAGTAGACAGAAGAAAAAGAGGTGATATGATCACTACATACAAAATAGTAACAGGAATTGATAAAATCGACAAGGAAGATTTCCTGAGACCTGGAACTTCAGGAACAAGAGGTCATAGATTTAAACTAGCTAAACACAGATGCCGAAGAAATAAGAAAATTCACTTTCCAAAACAGAGTGGTAGACGGTTGGAACAAGTTAGGTGAGAAGGTGGTGGAGGCCAAGACCGTCCGTAGTTTCAAAACGTTATATGACAAAGAGTGCTGGGAAGACGGGACACCACGAGTGTAGCTCTCATCCTGTAACTACACTTAGGTAATTTCACACACACTAAGTGTGGTAGGTATTAGGGAACAAGAAGGTTCCACAGGGAAAAATGGAGTAAGGACAAAGCTGCAGTGTCTTGGATACTAAAAGGAGACAGGAATGGAAGGGGCTGAAAAAGACATAGAAAAGTTTTTTTCCGGAATGGCCAGTTCAACAAAGACAAAGATCGGTTGATCAAGGTGGATGGACTTTGAAGGACTCAGAAACGTGTCCATCAAAGACGACATCCTAGTATAAAACGAGCAAACTGAAATAAGTAATGAATTACGGAAAGGTATACCTTCAGAGGGACATGACCAGGGAAGAGATAATACAGGCAGCAGATGCAAGAAAAGACGCAGGTTGAGGGAAAGGAGCCAGGGAACCTCAACCTCTAACCCAGCAATCACAGAGGGGAGTGGGAACACCAATCCAGCAATTCGGGAACCCCAGAGGGCACTGCAACATCCCACCTCACCACCCCATAGGAGCCCCCCCCCCCCGCCCACAAGCACAAATCCCTCCTTGCCCCTACACAATGCCCACCTTACGACCCAAAACCACCCTCCCTCCTTACCCTGAGTACCCCCTGCCTTCCCATCCCCTGTTCTTCTTCCTGCCCCAAGCAGGCCCAGACAAGATCTAAGTCCCCCACCCGACCCCCCTTCCAAATCCCTGTTAACTACACCACATGACGAGCCCTCACCCAGAGCACTCCTGGCCCCAAATCCTCGAGCACTCCCTGCCCCTTCACCCCAGGAACAGGCCCAGGTTTGCTTCAAGCAGATCTGGGCCATTTCTAAGCCTTCCATATCCCACCTCCCCCCTCCCGCACCTCCTCCCCGAACCCTGGTAACTACCCCACAGGAGGATGAGCCTACCCAAGTAGCAGTGCCCATAGAACAGCTTCCTACTCTAGTTGGGAGGGAGATATCAGGAGAAAGCGCCAAACCATTACGACTATATAGCACTGGAAAGGGGTCAGGATAAGGATTTAGGATGGGACGGGGGGGGGGAAGGAATGGTGCCCAACCATTTGGACAGGCGGGGATTGAACGCCGACCTGTGTGAAGCGAGACCGAGGGTGGGTGAAAATGGATATAGGAAAGTGAGCTTCAAAGTAATGTACTCAAACATTGATGGGTTTACCAACAAAGCAAGTGAACTGGCAGAAAGGGTGCAGGAATAAATCCCAGATGTAATTGGACTCACAGAAACAAAATTGTCAGGGGTCATATCAAATGCTGTGTTTCTAAAGGACTACTATATAGTAAGGAAAGAGAGGGAGAGGGGGGGGGGGAAGAGGAAGAGAAGGAGGAGGAGGAGGAGGAGTTGCCCTGCTGATAACGATCGAAGGACTGGTGTTTTGAAGAGATGGAAATTCTGGGCTGCGACGAATTCAGAGACTACATAACAGCAGCTATGACAATGGGTGGACTTAAGATAATAGTGACAGTCATTTACAACCCTTCACTAAATGACAGAAGACCCAGACAGGAGTTTGATAGGAACAACGTGGCAACCAATAATATAATAGAGAGAGCAGCTTCAGTTGCTTGCAGGAATGGATCCAGAATCTTAATCATGGGCGATTTTAACCATGGAAATAGACTGGGAGAATGGGGACTTACATGGAGGTGAAGATACACGCAGAGCTAAACTCATGGAAGTGACAACAAGGAACTTTCTGAACAAACATGTCAAGAGACCCACAAGAATGAGAGGGAATGACAAACTAGCTAGACTTGACCTGATATTCACCTTGAATGAGTCAGAAATTAGGGAAGTCAAATTTGAAGCCCTCATAGGAATGAGTGACAACAGTGTATTGACATTTGAGTATCTGGTCGAGGTAGGGATAACCTATACAAGGATGGGATTAGAAGGGAAAAGACTAAATTACCGAAGAGGAAAATATGACGAAATGAGGAACTTCCTAATGGGAATACCATGGGCAACATAACTTAAAGAAAAGACTATCGGATATGATGGATTATGTCATCCAGAAGTGCCAGGAAGCTGCAGACAGGTTTATCCCGGTCGACAAGGAGAAAAATGGAAAGCAACAGAAGAATCCATGGTTCAACCAGGAATGTACGGTAGCAAAAGCAATTGAGTAAAAGAGCACGAACAGAATAACAGAATACCAGAGAATAACAGAACAGGAATACCAGGAATAACAGAACACCAGAGAGCATGGAGAGATACCACACAGCCAGAAATGAGTACCTCAGAGTGAGGAGAGAAGCAGAGATAGTATGAAAATGACATTTGTGAGTAAAGCTAAGATCCAACCAAAACTGCTCCACAGCCACATCAGGAGAAAAGCAGCAGTGAAGGAACAAGTGATGAAAACTGAGAAAAGGGAAGAACAGATACGCAGAGAATGACAAGGATGCGTGTGTGAAGAGCTCAACAAGAGATTCCAGGAAGTCTTCATAATCTAACAAGAAGTCCCTGCACTAAATGAGGAGGCAAACCAAGCAACGTTGGAGGAATTTGACCTCACCAGTGCTGAGGTCAAAAGGTGTCCGTTGGAGCTGAATATGACAAAGGCTGTTGGGCCAGACAGATTCTCGCCATGGATACTAAAAGAAGGTGTATAGGTACTAAGTGTGCCACTCTCTATGGTGTATAACAGGTCACTGGAAACAGGTGTCCTGCTTGAAAGTTGGAAAACAGCTAACATAGTCCCAATATGCAAAAAGGGTGACAGGCAAGAAGCGCTGAACTACATAAGAGTTTCCCTAACTTGTATACTATGCAAGGTGATGGAGAAGATCGTGAGAAAAAGATATGTAGAGCATCTGGAGTGAAATAGCTTTGTAATGCACCACCTGCATGGGTTCAGAGACGGTTAATCGTGCCTCACAGGCTTAATAGGTGAGGTTAATAGGTTAATAGACCTATGACCAAGCAACACAAATTAGGCAAGAAAGAGAAAGGTGGGCAGACTGCATTTTCTCGGACTGTCAGAAAGCCTTTTACACAGTACCTCACAAAAGGCTGTTACAAAAGTTGGAGCAACAGGCAGGAGTAAAAGGTAAGGTGCTCCAGTGGATAAGGGAGTATCTAAGCAACAGAAACATCGAGTAACTGTGAGGGAGAAGACATCAGAGTGGCGAGCTGTCACCAGCGGAGTCTCACAGTGCTCTGTACCTTTGCCCATCCCGTTTCTAATATATGTAAACGATCTTCCAGTGGGTAATGACTCATTCTTCTCAATGTTTGCTGATGGATGCAAAAATTGAGAAAAATCAAAGCAGACAGACTACAGGATGACCTGGACAAACTAATACTTACCTAGTTGTACTTACCTAATTGTGTAATTGTGTTTGCGGGGGTTGAGCTCTGGCTCTTTGGTTTCGCCTCTCAGCTGTCAATCTATATAAATAAAAATTGGAAATGTTCGTTTGTTCAAAATCGCTAATCTCCGAAAGATCTTCACCGATTGCTTTGAAATTTTCACACAACGTTCCATTCGCATCTGAGCGGAGTTTTATATACATGCTATATAGATGTCACGTCTGTGAGGGGTAAAAAACATGTTTTTTTTTTTTAAACTGTGTTTTTCATGTGTTTTTCATGTGAGGGAAATCTTCGAAAACTCTTTACCGATTGCTTTGAAATTTTGACACAACGTTGCATTCGAAATGGTGCGTGTTTTCTATACCTACTATATACATGCCTCACCTGTGACAGGAGAAAACATTAAAAACAAAACAAAAAAACAGCGCCATCTGTTGGACATAAGAGCAACACACGCTGTAATCTCAGAAAGTTCTTCACTCATTGCCTGGAAATTTTGACAACGTTCCATTCGAATATGGGCGTGTTTTTCTATATCTACTATTTAGATGCCACACCTGTAACAGGTAATAACATATTTTTTAAACAGCACCATCTGTTGCACGTAATAGCAACACACGCCATACTAAATATGTTATGATTCCATTTCAATATTTCCGATTTAATTGATAAATTGAATTTTCATTGATTTTGAATTATTTTCATTTTGTTTTAATTATTTTTGTGACATTGTGTTGGAATTGAGCTGTGTTGTTTACCATATCTTTCATTCCGTAAGTATAAGTATAGATGCCACACCTGTAACATATAGATGCCACACCTGTAACATATAGATGCCACACCTGTAACATATAGATGCCACACCTGTAACATTTAAAAACATTCATTTTTTTAAGCAACAGCGTCATCTGTTTCACGTAAGAGCAACACATGCAATACTAAATATGTTACAATTCCATTTAAATGTTTCTGATTGCATTGATAAATTGAATTTTCATAGATTTTGATTTATTTTCATTTTGATTTATTTATTTTTGTGTGACATTGCACTGGAATTGAGCTGTGTTGTTTACCATACCGTTCATTTCGTGAGTTTAGTTTATTTTTAATGTTTTTATTTTTTTCATTTCGTTTTATTGACTGTTCTTCTTATACTTCAGTAATGGGAACATCAGATCATTTGGGAATGCATCGGACGAAGGAGTGGGGAATGATGGGGAGGACAAGGGGACGGGAGTAGAGGATGGTGCGAATGAGGAGGGGACAGGGGAGGGGGTAGTGGTGGGAAGGACGAGGGGACGGGGGAGTTGGGTTTGGTGGGGACGAGGGGACAGGGGAATGGAGTATAGTGGGGTAACAAAGGGACAGGGGAGTGGGGAATGGTGGGGAGGATGAGGTTTCTGTGGCTCAGCAACGCAACGCGTGGTCGGGTACAGCTAGTCAACTAATATACAGGTTGTTGAGCCTATTGGGCTCTATCATATCTACACTTGAAACTGTGTTTGGAGTCAGCCTCCACCACATCACTCCCTAATGCATTACAATTGTCTATTACTCTGACACTGAAAAAATTCTTTCTTACGTCTCTATGGCTCATTTGGGTACTCAATTTCCACCTGTGTCCCCTAGTGCGTGTGCCTCTTGTGTTAAATAACCTGTCTTTATCTACCCTGTCAATTCCTCTGAGAATCTTGTATGTGGTGATCATACCCCCCTCTAACTCTTCTGTCTCCTAGTGACGTGAGGTTTTATTCCCCTAGTCTCTCCACGTAGCTCATACCCCTCAGCTCGGGTATTAGTCTGGTGCCAAACCTTTGAACCTTTTCCAGTTTAGTCTTATTATTGACTAGAATATGGACTCCATGCTAGAGCCGCATACTCCAGGATTGGTCTGACATATGTGGTATATAATGTTCTGAAAGATTCCTTACACAAGTTTCTAAAGGCCGTTCTTATGTTAGCCAACCTGGCATATGCCGCTGATGTTATCATCTTGATATGAGCTTCAGGGGACAGGTCTGGCGCGATATCAACCCCCAGGTCTTTCTCTCTCTTTCTAACTCTTAAAGAATTTCATCTCTCAAATGATATTTTGTACATGGTCTCCTGCTAGGGAGCAGGAGACCAGATATTTTTATCATTATTATTACCAGATATATTATATTACCAGATATATTTTCTGGAATGGTCTAGAAAAAGGCTACTAAAGTTAAACTCAGTTAAGTGTAAAGTAATGAAATTAGGCGAAGGGAGCAGAAGGCTGAACACAATGTACCATCTGGAAGGTGATATCCTGCAAGAGTCATAGAGAGATAAATATCTGGGGGTTGATATCACACCGAACCTGTCCCCAGAGGCCCACATCAAAAGGATATCATCAGCGGCATATGCTAGACTGGCCAACATAAGAACTGCTTTTAGAAACTTGTGTAAGGAATCGTTCAGGACCCTGTATACCACTTATGTCAGACCAATCCTGGAATATGCAGCTCCAGCCTGGAGTCGATACCAAGTTAAACACAAGACAAAGTTAGAGAAGATTCAGAGGTATGCCACCAGACTAATCCCGGAACTGAGAAGTATGAGCTACGAGGAAAGGTTAAGGGAGCTGAACTTCATGTCCCTGGAAAACAGAAGAGTAAGGGGAGACATGATAACCACCTACTAAATTCTCAAGGAAATTGACAGGATGGACAAAGATCAACTCTTAAGCACGGGTGGAACACGAACAAGGGGACACAGGTTGAAACTTAGTACCCAGATGAGCCACAAAGACATTAGAAAGATTTTTTTTAGTGTCAGAGTAGTTAACAAACGGAATGAATTAAATAATGATGTGGTGAAGGCAGAATCCATACACAGTTTCAAATGTAGATATGATAGAGCCCAGTAGGCTCAGGAATTTGTACACCAGTTGATAGGCGGGTCCAAAGAGCCAGAGCTCAACCCCCACAAGTACAACTAGGTAAGGTCAACTAGGTAAGTACACACACATGAGAAAAGCTGTTGGACCGGACGGAATTTTACCGTGGGGTACCTTACCTTGAGATTACCTTGAGGTGCTTCCGGGGCTTAGCGTCCCCGCGGCCCGGTCGTCGACCAGGCCTCCTGGTTGCTGGACTGTTGGACGCGGCTGCTCGCAGCCTGACGTATGAGTCACAGCCTGGGATACTGAAAGAGTGTGCAGAAACACTTTGCTTGCCACTTTCCATGTTATATAGTAAGTCAGTGGAGACAGGAGACCTACCAGAAATATGGAAGACCGCTAATGTAGTCCCAATATACATAAATGGTGACAGACAAGAGGAACTGAACTACATGCCAGCGTCTTTATGTAGGTGGTCGGAACCACACCTCAAGGCCCCCCCCCCACCATATTTCCTCCCTTGCCCTTCTCATTCCCCAACCCCTTCCTCTACCCAGGTCCTCCCTGTTCCCTCACCCCAAGCTATCCTTCCTACCCTGCCCGCCACCTCCCTCCCTCCCTGCCCCCGACCCCAGGCCCTCCCTGTTCCCTCACCCAAGCTATCCTACCTACCCTGCCCGCCACCTCCCTCCCTCCCTGCCCCCGACCCCAGGCTCCCCTTTATTCCCCAACCCCTGACCTTCCTCCCCCTCCCCCACCTCATGCACCCGTTTGCTCCCCCCCATCCCATGCCCTAATTGTTCCCCAACACCACCTCCCTCGCAACCACACCTCTCCAGACCCTCCTTGCCTCCCCGTACTAGATCCACCCAGACCCCTCACACCCCAGATCCACCAGGTCCACCTTCCTAGGCCCGCACACCCCTCCCACCCCTTGCCCCCCAACTCAGTGGAATCGACAGAAACTGAGGATGGACAGAAGAGAGTCAGTTTCAAGGTAATGTACTCGAACATAAATGGGAGTACAAGCAAGTCCAATGTTCTTATGTTCTTTCCCCAGGACTACACTGTAATTAGGAAAGAGAGGGAAGGAAGGGGAGGAAGCGGGGTGCCCATACTGATAAGAAAGGAATGGTTTCGAGGAAATGGTTATCCCAGACTGGGAGGGGTTCAGAGACTACATTACAAACACCATGATTATGAGAGCACCAGGAGTAGTAGTAGAAGTGATATATAACCCTCCAATAAATGACAGAAGATCCAGGCAAGAGTATGACAGAAACAATATGGTAGTTAACACTATAACCGGTGAGAGGGAGCCGGTCGGCCGAGCGGACAGCACGCTGGACTTGTGATCCTGTGGCCCTGGGTTCGATCCCAGGCGCCGGCGAGAAACATTGGGCAGAGTTTCTTTCACCCTATGCCCCTGTTACCTAGCAGTAAAATAGGTACCTGGGTGTTAGTCAGCTGTCACGGGCTGCTTCCTGGGGGTGGAGGCTTGGTCGAGGACCGGGCCGCGGGGACACTAAAAAAAAAAAAAGCCCTGAAATCATCTCAAGATAAGGAACCTCAAGATAACTGAGAGGGCAGCCGCTGCTGCCTGTAGAAATCTATCCCCATCTGCTTAGATGAGGGACAGAAATGGGGTACTTCAATCACGGAAGGATAGACAGAGAACAAAGAACCGCATTTTGGTGAGGAAACATGGGGAGCTAAACTGTTGGAGGTGGCGACAAGAAACTTTTTAAGCCAGCATGTCAGGGAACCCTCAAGAATGAAAGGCAGTGATGAACCCGCGAGACTCTACCTAGTCTTCACTCTAAACGACTCCGACATAAGGAAAATCGGTTTCAAAGCCCCCGTGGGAATGAGTGATCACAGTGTACTGATGATTGAGTATCTGGTCGGAGTAGAGTTAATGTACTCAAGGAAGGGACCTGAAAACAAAAGGATGGCATTCCGAAAGGGAAACTATGATAAAGAGAGATAAGGAAATTCCTAACAGATATATCTTGGAAAACACAGCTACATCAGGAGAAAAACAACAGTGAAGGAACAGGTAATGAAACTGAAGATAGGGACAGACAGATTCATTACAAACGACAAGGAAGTGTGAGATGAACTCAATAAGAAATTCCTGGAAGGTCTTCACAGTTGAGCAAGGAGAAGTCCCAGAGATTAGAGAGGGAATATCTAACCAGACACCACTAGATGAGTTTATGATTACCAGTGGAAAGTGAAGAAGCATCTGCTAGAGTTGGATGTGACAAAGGCTATAGGCCCGGAGGGAATCTCACCATGGATATTAATGGAAGGAGCAGAAGCTCTGTGCTTGCCACTATCCATGGTGTACAACAAATAACCGGTAACAGGTGAACTGCCAAAAATTTGGAAGACGGCCAATGTAGTTCCGACATTCAAGAAGGGTTATAGGCAGAAGGCACTGAACTACTGACCAAAGTCCCTAACTTGCATGCCGTGTAAGTTGTTGGAGAACATTGTACGAAAAAAGCAGGATGAACATCTGGAGCGAAAGAACTTTGTAACACAACTTCAACATGGGTGTTGGGATAGCAAGTCCTGCCTCACAGGATTAATTGAATTCTACGACCAGGCAACAAAATTCAGACAAGAAAGAGACGGGTGGGCAGACTGCATTTTTTTGGATTTCCAGAAAGCCTTTGAGACAGTACCACACAAGAGACTATTCAATGGATAAGGGAGTACATAAGCAACAGAAGACAGCGAGTCACTCAGAGGGAAGGTCTCTGAGTGGCGATACGTCACCAGTGGAGTCCCACAGGGTTCAGTCCTTGGACCTATACTGTTTCTGATATATGTAATTGATCTCCCAGAGGGAATAGACTCGTTCCTCTCAATGTTTGCTGATGCAAAAATTATGAGGAGGATTAAGACAGAGGAAGATAGTATTAGGCTACAAGATGACCTAGACAAACTGAAGGAATGATCCAACAAATGGCTATTAAAGTTCAATCCAAGTAAATGTAAGGCAATGAAACTAGCCGGAGGAAATGGGAGGCCAGACACTGGTTCCCGAATGGGGGATGAAGCCCTGCATGAAACGGACAGAGAGAAAGATCTAGGAGTTGATATCAAGCTAAACCTCTGTCCTGAAGCCCACATCAAAAAAATAACATCTGCGGCATATGCGAGGCTGGCTATCATCAGAACTGCCTTCAGGAACCTGTGTAAGGAGTCTCTCAGAACCATTTATAATACATATGTAAGACCAATCCTGGAGTATGCTGCCCCAGCATGGAGCCCGTATGTTGTCAAGCACAAGACGAAACTTGAAAAAAAAAGTTCAGAGGTATGCCATTAGGCTAGTCCCAGAACTAAGAGGCATGGGATACGAGGAATGGCTGTGTGAATGGCACCTCACGTCGTTGGAAGGCAGAAGAGCTCAGGGAGACATGATCACCATATACAAAATCCTCAGGGGAAATTAACAGGGTAGACAAGGAGAGATTATTTAAAACGGGGTGGTACACGCACAAGAGGACACAGGTGGAAGGTGAGTACTCAAATGAGCCACAGAGACATTAGAAAGAACTTTTTCAGTGTCAGAGTAGTTAGTAAATAAAATGCATTAGGAAGTGATGTGGTGGAGGCTGACTTCATTCACAGTTTCAAATGAAATATGAGAGAGCCCAGTAGGCTCAGGAACCTGAACTTGAACCTTGATTGACGGTTGAGAGGCGGAACCAAAGAGCCAGAGCTCAACCCCCGCAAACACAATTAAGTGAGTACATACATATTCTTATCCCAGTCAACCCCCCCCCACACCAGTAACAAACTCCCTCACCATTGTTCCTCATGCTGTGTTTTGACAAGACAATAATTCCACTTTCCAGCCGGGAAATATTGCCATCTAATACTAGACTTTAGAGAAGGCGCCAGGCTCTTCTTGGCGCCACATTGTGGCCCCGGGCTCTTCTTGGCGCCACATTGTGGCCCCCGGGCTCTTCTTGGCGCCACATTGTGGCCCCCGGGCTCTTCTTGGCGCCACATTGTGGCCCCCGGGCTCTTCTTGGCGCCACATTGTGGCCCCCGGGCTCTTCATGGCACCACATTGTGGCCCCCGGGCTCTTCATGGCACCACATTGTGGCCCCCGGGCTCTTCATGGCGCCACATTGTGGCCCCGGGCTCTTCATGGCACCACATTGTGGCCCCGGGCGCTTCATGGCACCACATTGTGGCCCCCGGGCTCCTGCGGCAGCCATAGTGATCCAGGTATTTTCCCTCAATATTTTATTACTGTTACCTAATGCAGCCCTCGGTGGCTTACACTGATGCCTGTCTTAGACAACAGTGTAAGCAACAGAGGAGTACATGAACGTAATTGTCTCACTCTCACACTGGGGATCTTCCTCCTCTCACACTGGGGATCTTCCTCCTCTCACACTGGGGATCTTACTCCTGCCAGTGAGAAAATTTCACCTTCCTCACAGTGCACATTATGAGCCAAAATGATTCTTTTCTCATATAAATTTCTTAAATGAATCTGGAAGCTGTATGTCTACTTTATCACACTAACTCCTGGAGACTTACAGCTTCAGTCAGCCTCCCTCATCAGTCTGCCACACAGCCACACTAACACCATCAGTCTACCACACAGACACACCAACAGTCTACCACACAGACACACTAACACAGTATTATGGAGTATGCAGCTCCAGCCTGGAGTCCATACCTAGTTAAACACAAGACAAAGTTTGAGAAGATTCAGCGGTATGCCACCAGGCTCGTCCCGGAACTGAGAGGATTGAGCTACGAGGAAAGGCTAAAGGAGCTGAACCTCACATCCCTGGAAAACAGAAGAGTAAGGGGAGACATGATAACCACCTACAAAATTCTCAGGGGAATTGACAGGGTGGACAAAGACAAACTCTTCAGCACGGGTGGGACACGAACAAGGGGACACAGGTGGAAACTTAGTACCCAGATGAGCCACAGAGACGTTACAAAGAATTTTTTCAGTGTCAGAGTAGTTAATAAATGGAATGCACTAGGAAGTGATGTGGTGGAGGCTGACTCCATACACAGTTTCAAATGTAGATATGATTGAGCCCAGTAGGCTCAGGAATCTGTACACCAGTTGATTGACAGTTGAGAGGCGGGACCAAAGAGCCAAAGCTCAACCCCCGCAAGCACAATTAGGTGAGTACAGTCTACCACACAGTCACAGACACACCAACACAGTCTACCACACAGACACACCAACACAGTCTACCACACAGACACACCAACACAGTCTACCACACAGACACACCAACAGTCTACCACACAGACACACCAACACAGTCTACCACACAGACACACCAACAGTCTACCACACAGACACACCAACAGTCTACCACACAGACACAACAACAGTCTACCACACAGCCACAGACACACCAACACAGTCTGCCACACAGCCACAGACACACCAACACAGTCTACCACACAGACACACCAACACAGTCTACCACACAGCCACAGACACACCAACACAGTCTACCACACAGACACACCAACACAGTCTACCACACAGACACACTAACACAGTCTACCACACAGTCACAGACACACCAACACAGTCTACCACACAGACACACCAACACAGTCTACCACACAGACACACCAACACAGTCAACCACACAGACACACCAACAGTCTACCACACAGACACACCAACACAGTCTACCACACAGACACACCAACAGTCTACCACACAGACACACCAACAGTCTCCCACACAGACACACCAACAGTCTACCACACAGCCACAGACACACCAACACAGTCTGCCACACAGCCACAGACACACCAACACAGTCTACCACACAGACACACCAACACAGTCTACCACACAGACACACCAACACAGTCTACCACAGAGACACACCAACACAGTCTACCACACAGACACCCCAACACAGTCTACCACACAGACATACCAACACAGTCTACCACAGACACACCAACACAGTCTACCACACAGACACACCAACAGTCTACCACACAGACACACCAACAGTCTACCACACAGACACCCCAACACAGTCTACCACACAGACACACCAACACAGTCTACCACACAGACACACCAACAGTCTACCACACAGACACAACAACAGTCTACCACACAGACACACCAACAGTCTACCACACAGACACACCAACACAGTCTACCACACAGACACACCAACACAGTCTACCACACAGTCACACCAACACAGTCTACCACACAGACACACCAACAGTCTACCACACAGTCACACCAACAGTCTACCATACAGACACACCAACACAGTCTACCACACAGACACACCAACAGTCTACCACACAGACACACCAACACAGTCTACCACACAGACACACCAACACAGTCTACCACACAGTCACAGACACACCAACAGTCTACCACACAGACACACCAACACAGTCTACCACACAGACACACCAACACAGTCTACCACACAGCCACAGACACACCAACACAGTCTACCACACAGACACACCAACACAGTCTACCACACAGACACACCAACACAGTCTACCACACAGACACACCAACACAGTCTACCACACAGACACACCAACACTGTCTACCACACAGTCACAGACACACCAACAGTCTACCACACAGACACACCAACACAGTCTACCACACAGACACGCCCAACACAGTCTACCACACAGTCACAGACACACCAACACAGTCTACCACACAGCCACAGACACACCAACACAGTCTACCACACAGTCACAGACACACAGTCTACCACACAGACACACCAACACAGTCTACCACACGGACACACCAACACAGTCTACCACACAGACACACCAACACAGTCTACCACACAGACACACCAACAGTCTACCACACAGACACACCAACACAGTCTACCACACAGACACACCAACAGTCTACCACATAGACACACCAACACAGTCTACCACACAGACACACCAACAGTCTACCACACAGACACACCAACACTGTCTACCACACAGACACACAACAGTCTACCACACAGACACACCAACACAGTCTACCACACAGACACACCAACACAGTCTACCACACAGACACACCAACAGTCTACCACACAGACACACCAACACAGTCTACCACACAGACACACCATCACAGTCTACCACACAGACACACCAACACAGTCTACCACACAGCCACACTAACACAGTCTACCACACAGACACACCAACACAGTCTACCACAAAGACACACCAACACAGTCTACCACACAGACACACCAACAGTCTACCACACAGACACACCAACAGTCTACCACACAGCCACACCAACACAGTCTACCACACAGACACACCAACACAGTCTACCACACAGACACACCAACACAGTCTACCACACAGACACACCAACACAGTCTACCACACAGACACACCAACAGTCTACCACACAGACACACCAACAGTCTACCACAGAGACACAGACACACCAACAGTCTACCACACAGCCACAGACACACCAACAATCTACCACACAGACACACCAACAGTCTACCACACAGACACAGACACACCAACAGTCTACCACACAGACACACCAACACAGTGTTCCACACAGCCACCAACAGTCTACCACACAGACACACCAACACAGTCTACCACACAAACACACCAACAGTCTACCACACAGACACACCAACACAGTCTACCACACACACACCAACAGTCTACCACACAGACACACCAACAGTCTACCACACAGCCACAGACACACCAACACAGTCTGCAACACAGCCACAGACACACCAACACAGTCTACCACACAGACACACCAACACAGTCTACCACACAGCCACAGACACACCAACACAGTCTACCACACAGACACACTAATACAGTCTACCACACAGTCACAGACACACCAACACAGTCTACCACACACACACCAACACAGTCTACCACACAGACACACCAACACAGTCAACCACACAGACACACCAACAGTCTACCACACAGACACACCAACACAGTCTACCACACAGACACACCAACAGTCTACCACACAGACACACCAACAGTCTACCACACAGACACACCAACAGTCTACCACACAGACACAACAGCAGTCTACCACACAGCCACAGACACACCAACACAGTCTGCCACACAGCCACAGACACACCAACACAGTCTACCACACAGACACACCAACACAGTCTACCACACAGACACACCAACATAGTCTACGACACAGACACACCAACACAGTCTACCACACAGACATACCAACACAGTCTACCACAGACACACCAACACAGTCTACCACACAGACACACCAACACAGTCTACCACACAGACATACCAACACAGTCTACCACACAGACATACCAACACAGTCTACCACACAGACACACCAACACAGTCTACCACACAGACACACCAACAGTCTACCACACAGACACACCAACAGTCTACCACAGAGACACAGACACACCAACAGTCTACCACACAGCCACAGACACACCAACAATCTACCACACAGACACACCAACAGTCTACCACACAGACACAGACATACCAACACAGTGTTCCACACAGCCACCAACAGTCTACCACACAGACACACCAACACAGTCTACCACACAAACACACCAACAGTCTACCACACAGACACACCAACACAGTCTACCACACAACACACCAACAGTCTACCACACAGACACACCAACAGTCTACCACACAGCCACAGACACACCAACACAGTCTGCAACACAGCCACAGACACACCAACACAGTCTACCACACAGACACACCAACACAGTCTACCACACAGCCACAGACACACCAACACAGTCTACCACACAGACACACTAATACAGTCTACCACACAGTCACAGACACACCAACACAGACTACCACACACACACCAACACAGTCTACCACACAGACACACCAACACAGTCAACCACACAGACACACCAACAGTCTACCACACAGACACACCAACACAGTCTACCACACAGACACACCAACAGTCTACCACACAGACACACCAACAGTCTACCACACAGACACACCAACAGTCTACCACACAGACACAACAACAGTCTACCACACAGCCACAGACACACCAACACAGTCTACCACACAGACACACCAACACAGTCTACCACACAGACACACCAACACAGTCTACCACAGAGACACACCAACAGTCTACCACACAGACACACCAACAGTCTACCACAGAGACACAGACACACCAACAGTCTACCACACAGCCACAGACACACCAACAATCTACCACACAGACACACCAACAGTCTACCACACAGACACAGACACACCAACAGTCTACCACACAGACACACCAACACAGTGTTCCACACAGCCACCAACAGTCTACCACACAGACACACCAACACAGTCTACCACACAAACACACCAACAGTCTACCACACAGACACACCAACACAGTCTACCACACACACACCAACAGTCTACCACACAGACACACCAACAGTCTACCACACAGCCACAGACACACCAACACAGTCTGCAACACAGCCACAGACACACCAACACAGTCTACCACACAGACACACCAACACAGTCTACCACACAGCCACAGACACACCAACACAGTCTACCACACAGACACACTAATACAGTCTACCACACAGTCACAGACACACCAACACAGTCTACCACACACACACCAACACAGTCTACCACACAGACACACCAACACAGTCAACCACACAGACACACCAACAGTCTACCACACAGACACACCAACACATTCTACCACACAGACACACCAACAGTCTACCACACAGACACACCAACAGTCTACCACACAGACACACCAACAGTCTACCACACAGACACAACAGCAGTCTACCACACAGCCACAGACACACCAACACAGTCTGCCACACAGCCACAGACACACCAACACAGTCTACCACACAGACACACCAACACAGTCTACCACACAGACACACCAACATAGTCTACCACACAGACACACCAACACAGTCTACCACACAGACATACCAACACAGTCTACCACAGACACACCAACACAGTCTACCACACAGACACACCAACACAGTCTACCACACAGACATACCAACACAGTCTACCACACAGACATACCAACACAGTCTACCACACAGACACACCAACACAGTCTACCACACAGACACACCAACAGTCTACCACACAGACACACCAACAGTCTACCACAGAGACACAGACACACCAACAGTCTACCACACAGCCACAGACACACCAACAATCTACCACACAGACACACCAACAGTCTACCACACAGACACAGACATACCAACACAGTGTTCCACACAGCCACCAACAGTCTACCACACAGACACACCAACACAGTCTACCACACAAACACACCAACAGTCTACCACACAGACACACCAACACAGTCTACCACACAAACACACCAACAGTCTACCACACAGACACACCAACAGTCTACCACACAGCCACAGACACACCAACACAGTCTGCAACACAGCCACAGACACACCAACACAGTCTACCACACAGACACACCAACACAGTCTACCACACAGCCACAGACACACCAACACAGTCTACCACACAGACACACTAATACAGTCTACCACACAGTCACAGACACACCAACACAGACTACCACACACACACCAACACAGTCTACCACACAGACACACCAACACAGTCAACCACACAGACACACCAACAGTCTACCACACAGACACACCAACACAGTCTACCACACAGACACACCAACACAGTCTACCACACAGACACACCAACAGTCTACCACACAGACACACCAACACAGTCTACCACACAGAAACACCATCACAGTCTACCACACAGACACACCAACACAGTCTACCACACAGCCACACTAACACAGTCTACCACACAGACACACCAACACAGTCTACCACACAGACACACCAACACAGTCTACCACACAGACACACCAACAGTCTACCACACAGACACACCAACAGTCTACCACACAGCCACACCAACACAGTCTACCACACAGACACACCAACACAGTCTACCACACAGACACACCAACACAGTCTACCACACAGACACACCAACACAGTCTACCACACAGACACACCAACAGTCTACCACACAGACACACCAACAGTCTACCACAGAGACACAGACACACCAACAGTCTACTACACAGCCACAGACACACCAACAATCTACCACACAGACACACCAACAGTCTACCACACAGACACAGACACACCAACAGTCTACCACACAGACACACCAACACAGTGTTCCACACAGCCACCAACAGTCTACCACACAGACACACCAACACAGTCTACCACACAAACACACCAACAGTCTACCACACAGACACACCAACACAGTCTACCACACACACACCAACAGTCTACCACACAGACACACCAACAGTCTACCACACAGCCACAGACACACCAACACAGTCTGCAACACAGCCACAGACACACCAACACAGTCTACCACACAGACACACCAACACAGTCTACCACACAGACACACCAACACAGTCTACCACACAGCCACAGACACACCAACACAGTCTACCACACAGACACACTAATACAGTCTACCACACAGTCACAGACACACCAACACAGTCTACCACACACACACCAACACAGTCTACCACACAGACACACCAACACAGTCAACCACACAGACACACCAACAGTCTACCACACAGACACACCAACACAGTCTACCACACAGACACACCAACAGTCTACCACACAGACACACCAACAGTCTACCACACAGACACACCAACAGTCTACCACACAGACACAGCAGCAGTCTACCACACAGCCACAGACACACCAACACAGTCTGCCACACAGCCACAGACACACCAACACAGTCTACCACACAGACACACCAACACAGTCTACCACACAGACACACCAACATAGTCTACCACACAGACACACCAACACAGTCTACCACACAGACATACCAACACAGTCTACCACAGACACACCAACACAGTCTACCACACAGACACACCAACACAGTCTACCACACAGACATACCAACACAGTCTACCACACAGACATACCAACACAGTCTACCACACAGACACACCAACACAGTCTACATCACAGACACACCAACAGTCTACCACACAGACACACCAACAGTCTACCACAGAGACACAGACACACCAACAGTCTACCACACAGCCACAGACACACCAACAATCTACCACACAGACACACCAACAGTCTACCACACAGACACAGACATACCAACACAGTGTTCCACACAGCCACCAACAGTCTACCACACAGACACACCAACACAGTTTACCACACAAACACACCAACAGTCTACCACACAGACACACCAACACAGTCTACCACACAAACACACCAACAGTCTACCACACAGACACACCAACAGTCTACCACACAGCCACAGACACACCAACACAGTCTGCAACACAGCCACAGACACACCAACACAGTCTACCACACAGACACACCAACACAGTCTACCACACAGCCACAGACACACCAACACAGTCTACCACACAGACACACTAATACAGTCTACCACACAGTCACAGACACACCAACACAGACTACCACACACACACCAACACAGTCTACCACACAGACACACCAACACAGTCAACCACACAGACACACCAACAGTCTACCACACAGACACACCAACACAGTCTACCACACAGACACACCAACAGTCTACCACACAGACACACCAACAGTCTACCACACAGACACACCAACAGTCTACCACACAGACACAACAACAGTCTACCACACAGCCACAGACACACCAACACAGTCTGCCACACAGCCACAGACACACCAACACAGTCTACCACACAGACACACCAACACAGTCTACCACACAGACATACCAACACAGTCTACCACACAGACATACCAACACAGTCTACCACACAGACACACCAACAGTCTACCACACAGACACCCCAACACAGTCTACCACACAGACACACCAACACAGTCTACCACACAGACACACCAACAGTCTACCACACAGACACACCAACACAGTCTACCACACAGACACAACAACAGTCTACCACACAGACACACCAACAGTCTACCACAGAGACACACCAACACAGTCTACCACACAGACACACCAACACAGTCTACCACACAGTCACACCAACACAGTCTACCACACAGACACACCAACAGTCTACCACACAGTCACACCAACAGTCTACCATACAGACACACCAACACAGTCTACCACACAGACACACCAACACAGTCTACCACACAGACACACCAACACAGTCTACCACACAGACACACCAACACAGTCTACCACACAGTCACAGACACACCAACAGTCTACCACACAGACACCAACACAGTCTACCACACAGCCACAGACACACCAACAGTCTACCACACAGCCACACACACACTAACACAGTCTACCACACAGACACACCAACAGTCTACCACACAGACACACCAACACAGTCTACCACACAGACACACCAACACAGTCTACCACACAGACACACCAACAGTCTACCACACAGCCACAGACACACCAACACAGTCTACCACACAGACACACCAACACAGTCTACCACACAGACACACCAACAGTCTACCACAAAGCCACAGACACACCAACACAGTCTACCACACAGCCACAGACACACCAACAGTCTACCACACAGACACACCAACACAGTCTACCACACAGACACACCAACACAGTCTACCACACAGACACACCAACACAGTCTACCACACAGACACAGTCTACCACACAGACACACCAACACAGTCTACCACACAACCACACCAACACAGTCTACCACACAGCCACAGCATCAGTCTACCACACAGCCACACCATCAGTCTACCACACAGCCACACCAACAGTCTACACACAGCCACACCAACAGTCTACACACAGCCACACCAACAGTCTACCACACAGACACCGACACACCAACAGTCTACCACACAGACACAGACACACCAACAGTCTACCACACAGCCACAGCCACACCATCAGTCTACTACACAGACACACCAACAGTCTACCACACAGACCCGCCAACAACAGTCTACCACACAGCCACAGACACACCAACACAGTCTACCACACAGCCACACCAACAGTCTACCACACAGCCACAGGCACACCAACAGTCTACCAGACAAATTGCAAAGCCATGGAAGAAGAAAATAAACTCTTAAAAATAGCTTTGGAAGAAGTTAAAGTAAATTTAAACATAAATGACTACAATAGGTTAGGCAAGGAAATTCAACAGGAGAAACAGCTTTTGTCAGCACAGATGGAGGAAGTTACACAGGGAATAGAACAGTTCAAGAAAGATATGCAACTCACTTATGCACAAGTGGCCAAGGAGAAGGAAAAAATAGAAGAAGCAGTAAAGGAAGTCAAACACTGCAGCAACCAAGATAAAACAAACATTAGGCTAGAAGTGAGGAATGAATTGGCATCTAACCCGAAGTTGGTGCAAAACACAGTTGATCGGAGTAAGTCCCTGATCATTTTTGGCTGCAAAGAAAAGGCGATAACATCTAGGTCAGAAAGAGCTGTAGAAGAAGCTAAAGTAGTAGATAAAATTGTTGGCCTCGTGGAAGGTCTTACAAACAGAGAGAATGTGTGCGACTACAGGAGAATAGGCAGGTACGTAAAAGGGAAAGATCGACCTTTGAGGATCACCCTAAACGGTGCCAAACAGATGGAAGAAGTACTAAGGAATGCTAGAAAATTGCAAAGGGATGAGGATGGGAAAGGGTGGTCGTTAAGACGAGATCTTTCAAAAGAAGACAGAGAGAAGCTGAAACTGAACCTCGCCGAGGCAAAACATTTAAATGAGAGCAGGAATGAAGAAGAAATAAATTCTTTTTTCTACAAAGTGATAGGGGTAGGCAAACCAGTAAAGTGGTACATAAAGGCAAACCAACAAAATCAATAGAGAGAGGGGGAGTGAAGAATAAGGAGAGGGGGAACAAGTTCCTGAAGATTGCATACACCAACATAGATGGAGTGAGATCGAAGATACTGGAGTTAAGTGATGTAATACAGCTGCAGACACCAGACATTGTTGCACTCACGGAGACAAAACTTGAAGATGTAATTTTAAATGAGGTCATATTCCCAAGGGGCTACTCAATTTGGAGACGGGACAGAAAAATTAGGAAAGGCGGTGGCGTTGCTGTGCTGGTAAAAGAACACCTAAAGGTGAAGGAAATAATGATTGCCAATCCACAAGAAGTTGACATAATAGCACTAGAGATCTGCTATGAGGATGATAAACTAATGATGATAAATGCATATAGTCCACCGCCAAGCAGCACATGGTCAAAGGAGGAGCTAGATAGTAAACGTGAAGGTCTTATAACAATAATGAGAGAGATTATAGCGGGAGCGGATAACGATAGATCACGACTGTTGATAGTCGGTGACTTCAACTTGAAATCCATAGACTGGGAAGCATATGAAGCTAAAACAGAAGATTTTTGGACCTGTAAATTTGTAGACCTCATCCTGGAAACATTCTTGTATCAACATGTTAAACAAGCTACGAGGATGAGGGAAGGGGACGTTCCCTCCATGCTAGATTTGATATTTACCAGGAAGGAGGAAGAGATATTTGACATTCAGTACCTTCCTCCCTTGGGTAAAAGTGACCATGTCTTTTTGGGAATAAAGTATGCAATGCGTTATAAGCTGGAAGAAAATAAGGAGGTTGAAGCAGTTGAAAAATCAGACTTCAGGAGAGGACATTATGGTGACCTTAGAAATTTTTTTAGTGAGTATAATTGGACAGACTTGATGCTAGGCAAGGAAGTGAATGAGATGTATGGCAAGTTTTGTGAAATATATGATAAAGGCACAAAAAAATTTATACCAAAACAGAGATGCAGAACTAGGAAACAGGATTGGTTCAATAGAAATTGCGAGAGGGCTAGAGACCGAAAGACACAAAAATGGAATCAATACAGGAAGAGGCCGAACCCCCAAACATACCAGCGATACAAAGATGCGAGAAACAACTACACGGCAGTGAGGAGAGAGGCAGAAAGAAATTTTGAAAAAGGGATTGCGGACAAATGTAAAACAGAACCAGGTCTATTCTATAAATTCATAAACAACAAATTGCAGGTAAAGGATAATATTCAGAGGTTGAAAATGGGAAATAGATTCACGGAAGATGAAAAGGAAATGTGTGAAACACTAAACGAAAAGTTCCAAAGTGTGTTTGTACAAAATGAAATCTTTAGGGAACCAGATACAATAAGAATTCCAGAGAACAACATAGAACACATAGAGGTGTCCAGAGACGAAGTGGAAAAAATGCTCAAGGAGCTCGGTAAGAACAAAGCAGCTGGCCCAGATGGCGTTTCACCATGGGTTCTGAGAGAATGTGCATCTGAGCTCAGCATTCCACTTCACCTGATCTTTCAGGCATCCCTGTGTACAGGAATCGTAGCAGACGGGTGGAAACAGGCTAACATAGTTCCAATCTACAAAAGTGGCAGCAGGGAAGACCCCCTCAATTATAGACCTGTATCATTGACAAGTGTAATAGTGAAAGTATTGGAAAAACTAATCAAAACTAAATGGGTAGAACACCTAGAGAGAAATGATATAATATCAGACAGACAGTATGGTTTTCGATCTGGAAGATCCTGTGTATCGAATTTACTCAGTTTCTATGATCGAGCCACAGAGATATTACAGGAAAGAGATGGTTGGGTTGACTGCATCTATCTGGACCTAAAAAAGGCTTTCGACAGAGTTCCACATAAGAGGTTGTTCTGGAAACTGGAAAATATTGGAGGGGTGACAGGTAAGCTTCTATCATGGATGAAAAATTTTCTGACTGATAGAAAAATGAGGGCAGTAATCAGAGGCAATGTATCGGAATGGAGAAATGTCACAAGTGGAGTACCACAGGGTTCAGTTCTTGCACCAGTGATGTTTATTGTGTACATAAATGATCTACCAGTTGGTATACAGAATTATATGAACATGTTTGCTGATGATGCTAAGATAATAGGAAGGATAAGGAATTTAGATGACTGTCATGCCCTTCAAGAAGACCTGGACAAAATAAGTATATGGAGCACCACTTGGCAAATGGAATTTAATGTTAATAAATGTCATGTTATGGAATGTGGAATAGGAGAACATAGACCCCACACAACCTATATATTATGTGAGAAATCTTTAAAGAATTCTGATAAAGAAAGAGATCTAGGAGTGGTTCTAGATAGAAAACTATCACCTGAGGACCACATAAAGAATATTGTGCAAGGAGCCTATGCTATGCTTTCTAACTTCAGAATTGCATTTAAATACATGGATGGCGATATTCTAAAGAAATTGTTCATGACTTTTGTTAGGCCAAAGCTAGAATATGCAGCTGTTGTGTGGTGCCCATATCTTAAGAAGCACATCAACAAACTGGAAAAGGTGCAAAGACATGCTACTAAGTGGCTCCCAGAACTGAAGGGCAAGAGCTACGAGGAGAGGTTAGAAGCATTAAATATGCCAAAACTAGAAGACAGAAGAAAAAGAGGTGATATGATCACTACATACAAAATAGTAACAGGAATTGATAAAATCGACAGGGAAGACTTCCTGAGACCTGGAATTTCAAGAACAAGAGGTCATAGATTTAAACTAGCTAAACACAGATGCCGAAGAAATATAAGAAAATTCACCTTCGCAAATAGAGTGGTAGACGGTTGGAACAAGTTAAGTGAGAAGGTGGTGGAGGCCAAGACCGTCAGTAGTTTCAAAGCGTTATATGACAAAGAGTGCTGGGAAGACGGGACACCACGAGCGTAGCTCTCATCCTGTAACTACACTTAGGTAATTACACAGACACACCAACAGTCTACCACACAGCCACAGGCACACCAACAGTCTACCACACAGCCACAGGCACACCAACAGTCTACCACACAGCCACAGGCACACCAACAGTCTACCACACAGACACACCAACAGTCTACCACACAGACACACCAACAGTCTACCACACAGACACACCAACAGTCTACCACACAGACACCGACACACCAACAGTCTACCACACAGACACAGACACACCAACAGTCTACCACACAGCCACAGCCACACCAACACAGTCTACCACACAGCCACAGCCACACTAACAGTCTACCACACAGCCACAGACACACCAACACAGTCTACCACACAGACACACCAACACAGTCTACCACACAGCCACACCATCAGTCTACCACACAGACACAGCAACACAGTCTACCACACAGCCACACCAACACACAGGTGTCTGGGCACCACAAGGTTTACCTTTACCAAACTGCCTCATATTCAGTATTTCAGACATAAATCGCGATATGTCTCAGTTCATTTGCATAATCACACATAAAGTTGCCTGAAAAAAACTGTAACGAAGCTTCTGATTTCGGGTTAATTATCAGCTTGAGAGTGATAATTAACCGCAGTTTTATTGATGAATTACTTTTATTCAGCCAAGTCATTTTCTAGCTAGAAGATTGTCGTGTGAAATAAAACACAGTCGTAAATGGTGAACCTAGATGGCTACAATATTGATTAATTGTTACCCTAAATGTTTGTTTGTAATTAAAACTGACGGTGTTTTGGGTACCGTCTCTCTCTCTCCCTCTCACTGTCTCTCTCTCTCTCTCTCTCTCTCTGCTGCTCACATAAAAATAAAACCCAATTAACTTTTCACCCGAGTCCCTCCTAACACAGGGAAGACACAGCAAGACATGGTCGTGTCCCTCCTAACACAGGGGAGACACAGCAAGACATGGTCGTGTCCCTCCTAACACAGGGGAGACACAGCAAGACATGGTCGTGTCCCCTCCTAACACAGGGGAGACACAGCAAGACATGGTCGTGTCCCTCCTAACACAGGGGAGACACAGCAGGTCTGTGTCGTGGAAGCCGAGGCACTGAATCAGGCTTTATTTCATCACCTTTATTTCTGGTATATCATTATTGCTTGTCGTCGAGCAGACCCTTTGTCGTTATGTATTTTCCGGACGAGTCGCCCCGATGATGTCATTGTCGCCTCAGTTTTACACACGACACACACACACTCGCATGCCTTGGCAGGCCTCTATAATTAACTTCTGTGTTGCAAGTATTTTATACTATATTTGCAATAAGCACAATTTAGACATTTATTTTCAGGTTTGCTTACATATAAAAACCATTAAATGAGATCGATTTGACATTTTTCGGTTCGTACCAACATGAACAACTTAAAAAAAATTGTCTGTGGATATTATATTTTATATTATATTATATTATATTTTATATTATATTATATTATATTTTATATTATATTATACATGACAGTCTCAGACCACGAACGAAGAATTGAAACAGGAATTTCCGTAAGTACTTTCGTATTTAATAATACATCTTAAAAAAGGGTGAATATGTATTATTTAATACGAAAGTACTTAAGGAAATATTTTCTTCAATTCTTCCTCCGTGGTCTGACACTGTCCTATATTTTGCCCTATATTATGTCCTATATTATGTCGCATTTTTCATCACGTTAATTTTCGTGATTTACACACACAATATATATATATATATATATATATATATATATATATATATATATATATATATATATATATATAATATATAATATATAATATATAATATATATATATATATATATATATATATATATATATATATATATATATATATATTAATTATACTATTACTATGTAGTACCTAGTAGCCAGAACGCACTTCTCGCCGACTATGCAAGGCCCGATTTGCCTAATAGGCCAAGTGATTTTCTTTATTTTCAATCAATTGTTTCCAGTTAGTTTATTAGAATTATTATTACTATATTATATTAAGAACATAAATTGTCTTAGTTGAAGAACATAAATTGTCTTCCTATCATTGTGAAGCAGAATTCACCAAGCGTTGGATTGTTCACCCACCAATAGGGAACGTGAGCTGGGTTTAGACCGTCGTGAGACAGGTTAGTTTTACCCTATATATATGTGAGAAAGCTGCATGAACGCGCAAGCCATAGACGATCATTGGTGCGGTGGTCACGGAACTGTGTACGTTTAGGGGTGATCCTGGACGGCATGGGATCGAATCCTGGCCGGGTCAAAGAGTTCTTTGACATACATTCATACATACATTCAAAAATGTAAATGTTCGTTTGTTCAAAATCGCTAATCTCCGAAAGTTCTTTACCGATTGCTTTGAAATTTTCACACAACGTTCCATTCGCATCTGAGCGGGTTTTTATATACATACTATATAGATATCACGTCTGTGATGGGGAAAAAACATGCTTTTTTGGAAAACTGTTTTTTATGTGAGGGCCCCCTTCCCGTTCAGCTCGTTGATGCCGTGAGGTGGGCTTAGTGGACGGCTGCCGGAGAGTGATGCTCCTTGGGACAGTCCTCTGTCCTTTTGTAGCCTTGTGCTCCTGCTGCTGTCCTCTCCAATTTTGCTGAACAACTTTTCCTTTTCCTTCTGTTTCGTTTTTCTTCCCCCTCTTCTCCTATCTGCTTGTCGTTTCCTGCCGACCTCTTGCGTGTTTTGCTTATTCCTTTGGGCTGCTTCTATTTTGACGCCAGGGTGCTTGAGGAGGCATACTCTTGCACCCGTAGAACTGTAGTACCCGACGTCGAGAGCGAGGGGAACCTTTTATTGTCAATCCCCCTCTCGTCACTGAACCCTATCCCGACGGACTGACGGTTCTTAAGGTGGCGTTTGTGGGGCGTATACTCACGTCACACCCCTAGGAGGCCCGGCATGATCGGCGATAGCTTCTTGTTGGGTGTCCTGCGTCTAATTGTGGCTCCATTGTGGGTGTGGGGGCACATTCATAAATGAATGTTTATGGTTCGTACCTATGTTGTGTTCTGTTCCTCCTTTACCTTCTCAGGCTCGTGGGGTGGGCGACCAAGCCCCCGAGTCGGTCCGTGTTGGAAGACCGGGCTCTGTAGCCTCCGCTGCATTGGGCCCCAACCTTGCTCCTCCTTTGGCCTTTCTGACTACTCCCCTCGGCTCCCCTCCCTCCTCTGTGGTAGGGTCGAGCCCAAAGCCCCCGGTGGTGACTACCTCGTCCCCTGGCACGGCTCCATCTCTAGTTGTAACTACTGCGTCTTTTAACCCCTCTCACTCTGGGGGTTCTCAATGCTGTCCTCGACACGACCGCACTCGCTCGATTCCTTCCCGTTCTGATGCCTATCAAGCTTTGTTTGGTCCCGCTTCGTGGGCCAAATACTTTGATCTCTTCCCTCTTGATTCTGCGCCTCCTGACGAGTTCTCCCTCCATCGGCATCTTGTTGATTCCGAGGATGCCTCTGTTACCTACAACCCCACTCGTCTCGGTACACGTGTCATTGCTGCTCCTTCTCAGGATGCAGCTTCCCGCTTGGCTGCCTTATCCTGCCTTGGCGAGATCCCTGTTCGGGTCTCAAAGAACGCTCAGTTGAATGCCAGTGTTGGCACTATTCTCCTCCCGCCCCATGTTGCGACTGGTGTTCGGAATCTGCAGGATTGCCACGATGATATTCGGCATATCCTTGATGCCCAAGGCCATTCTGTCCTCCGGGTTGACACGTTTACTCGTCCTCTTCGTGGTCGTCGCCGTCAACCCCTTCGGGTTGTGAAGATTACCTTTGATGGTAGGACCCTTCCATCCTCTGTCATTCTTGCTGGTGCCAGGTGCTCTGTCCAGGAGTACATTCCTTCTCCTAGGCTCTGTAACAAGTGGTGGGGGTTTGGGCATGGTGCCCTCCATTGCTCTGGGACTGTCTCTCTCTGTCCTTTGTGTGGGGGTGAAGGTCACTAAGTCGGAGTGCACTTCTCCCCGAGCTCGCTGCCTCAACTGCGGTGAGGCCCATCCTACCTTCTCCCGTGCGTGTGTCCATTACAAGCTTGAGGCAGCCGTCCTCACCTTGAAGCACTGAGAGCGTTTATCTTTTCCTGAGGCGAGACGCCAGGTTTGCCGGCTCCCGCCTTATGCTAACGTCTATATGCTCGCATGTTGCACTCTTCCTCTCCTCGTCCTTCCCACCTTCCTCAGACTCATAACCGTTTCCGGGCCTTGGACCCTGATACTCCCAATGCCCCCTCCTCTGTTCCTTTGAGTTCTGTCCCGAAGGATCCTTCTCCTGGTCCTCTGTCTGGGGTTCCCCTTCTTTCTACCCGGTCTGAAATGTCTCCTGTGTCTTCTTCCTCGTCTCCCTCCGATCCTCCTCCCCATCCTTCACCTCCATCTATTGACTCTCGCCGCCGCCTGTTGGTGCGGGCTGATATCCATCACTCTCCTAACGGCCGTCGTGTGTGCTCCCGTTCAGCTTTTCCTGTTAAGACGCTGGAATCCACCGATCCAGCGATCATGGCTTAAAGTTCTCTACTACTAAGACTTGTGCCATGACTTTTACTCGGAAACGGGTTGTTCTTCGTCCCTCTGTCACTTTATGGTAATCCCCTTGAGTACAAAGATTCCGCGAAGCTTTTGGGGTTATTCCTAGACACTCGTTTGTCTTGGTCTCCCCATATCTCTTACCTCCGTGTTGAGTGCTCTAAGGCCCTTACCCTCCTTCGGGTCTTGTCCCATACTTCTTGGGGAGCGGATAGGCGCACTCTCCTTGCTTTACATTCCTCTCGCGTCTTGTCTAAGCTCGATTATGGATGCCTTGCTTACTCGTCTGCTTCTCCTTCTACTCTTCGCCATCTTGATGCTTTGCACCATACTAGGTTGCACCTCAGTTCTGGTGCCTTTCGTTCGACTCCCGTCCTTAGCTTGTATGTTGACACTGGCTTCCTGTCTCTCCAGGACCGCCGTGATCGCTACTGTGTACGCTATCTTGCGCGATCCTTACACCATCCTTCCTCTCGCCTTTGTCGTTCTTTAACTTTTACCCCTCCTGCGGTTCCTGTTCCTCTTCACCACCTCCCTCTTTCTGTCCGGTTATCTCGCTTACAGGATTCTCTTTCCGTTTGTATTTCTAATGTTTCTCCTCGTGTTCTTCCTTCTTTGCCCCCGTGGAGAGTCCCTCTTCCGCAGTTTTGTACATCCTTGACCCGCATCACTAAAGCTTTTACCCCTCCTACGGTTCTAAAACGCCTTTTCCTTGAGCACTTTTCTTCTCACTGTCGCTCCGTTTCTGTCTTCACCGATGGGTCTAAGTCAGCGGACGGTGTTGGCTACTCTGTTGTTTTTCCTGATCACACTTATATCGGAGACTAGCATCTTCACAGCGGAGCTTTATGCTATTCTCTATTCTCTTCGTCTCCTGCTTTCTTGTTGTCAGTCTTCCTTTGTAGTTGTTGTTGACTCTCGTAGTGACCTCATGGCTCTCGGGTCCTTTAATCCGGTTCATCCACTAGTTGTCGAGATCCAGTATTGGCTGTTTCTTGTTCACAGTAAATTTAAGTCGGTTGAGTTTTGTTGGGTTCCCAGCCATATTGGTGTGTCTTTAAATGAGCGTGCGGATGCTGCCGACAAGGAAGCTGTCCGCTCTTGTCCCATCTCTCGTAAAGGTATTCCTTATTCCGACTTTTACCCGGTTATCCATTCCTCCATCCTTAACCGTTGGCAGGCTTCTTGATCGTCTGTTACTGGTAACAAACTACGTACTCTTAAATGTTGTGTTTCCTCGTTGCCATCCTCCTACCACCATAACCGGCGATGGGAAACAGCTCTGGCGAGGTTGAGTATTGGCCATACTCGCTTAACCCATGGTCACTTGATGGAGCGCCGCCCTGCTCCTTATTGTCCTAATTGCATTGCCTCTCTTACAGTCGTGCATGTCCTTCTTGAATGTCTTGACTTCCAGGACGAGCGTGTGTCTTGCTTTCCGACCGCCCCTCGCGGTCACCTGTCCCTCAATAGAATTCTTGGTGACTCGCATACTTTTGATATCGTTAGCCTTATGCGTTTTTGTTCTCGTATTGGCATCGTTGGTGATATTTAGCGCCCTCTGATTATTCCGCACATTTGATGGTGCTACATAGCCTTCCCGGTTTGGTGCCTTCTTTTGATAATTACTTACGTACGATTCATGTGAGGGAAATCTTCGAAACCTCTTTTCCGATTGCTTTGAAATTTTGACAACATTGCATTCGAAAAGGTACATGTTTTCATGTACCTATTATATACATGCCTCACTTGTGACAGTAGAAAACTTTTTTTTAAAGCCACCCGCCACTCCCGAGGGGACGGGAGTGGGGGATAGTGCGGAGGACGAGAGGACACGGGAGGTGGTAATGGTGGGAAGGACGAGGAGACAGGGAAGTTGGGGATGGTGGGGACGAGGGGAGAGGGAAATGGAGAATGGTGGGGAGGACGAGAATGGAGAAAGATGGTGAATGGAGAGATGGTGGAGAGGACGGTGGAGTAGGGGATAATGGAGGGAGGGCAGAGGCATGGGGAAACGGTGGGAAGAACGAGAGGACAGGGGGAGTGGGGAACGGTGGGGAGGACTGGGAGACGGGGGAAGGTGGCTGTGGCTCAGCAACGCACATGCGTTGCTGAGCCACAGCAACGCGTAGCCGGGTACAGCTAATATATTTATATATAAAGAATAATATATACTGGGTGCCACGTTTTGTTGTTTGTAGGGACCCTCAAGCCAGGAAGAAGAGGATATGTAGCACCCGAGGGAGCCTTGTCGGGGTCTCACGTTCGCTGCCACATATTGCCTTCACCTACCACCCACTTATATATGTGTGTCTTGATTTTTTTTAAACTTTATAAATAATATATAACTACTTTTTTGTAATAAAGTTAATTATCATGAGTTGTCAAGTTCCTCCAGCTCCTCAGATGGCGGGCAGGAACCCTGAATGCATTTCCCTTTTGTATCGCCACACTCAGGCGCTGGAAAAGAAAGCTGGAAGCTCTTGGGTCCCTTGTTGTTTCATTTGGCCTTGAACCCAGTTCCTTCCCTCATGTGATTGTCCCCCCTAACAATCACATGAGACATGCTCTTGTAAGATGGTAGTGTTCACTGGTTGTCACGGTGGTAGTGTTCACTGGTTGTCACGGTGGTAGTGTTCACTGGTTGTCACGGTGGTAGTGTTCACTGGTTGTCACGGTGGTAGTGTTCACTGGTTGTCACGGTGGTAGTGTTCACTGGTTATCACGGTGGTAGTGTTCACTGGTTGTCACGGTGGTAGTGTTCACTGGTTGTCACGGTGGTAGTGTTCACTGATTGTCACGGTGGTAGTGTTCACTGGTTGTCACGGTGGTAGTGTTCACTGGTTGTCACGATGGTAGTGTTCACTGGTTGTCACGGTGGTAGTGTTCACTGGTTGTCACGGTGGTAGTGTTCACTGGTTGTCACGGTGGTAGTGTTCACTGGTTGTCACGGTGGTAGTGTTCACTGGTTGTCACGGTGGTAGTGTTCACTGGTTGTCACGGTGGTAGTGTTCACTGGTTGTCACGGTGGTAGTGTTCACTGGTTGTCACGGTGGTAGTGTTCACTGGTTGTCACGGTGGTAGTGTTCACTGGTTGTCACAGTGGTAGTGTTCACTGGTTGTCACAGTGGTAGTGTTCACTGGTTGTCACGGTGGTAGAGTGTTCACTGGTTGTCACAGTGGTAGTGTTCACTGGTTGTCACGGTGGTAGAGTGTTCACTGGTTGTCACGGTGGTAGAGTGTTCACTGGTTGTCACGGTGGTAGTGTTCACTGGTTGTCACGGTGGTAGAGTGTTCACTGGTTGTCACGGTGGTAGAGTGTTCACTGGTTGTCACGGTGGTAGTGTTCACTGGTTGTCACAGTGGTAGTGTTCACTGGTTGTCACGGTGGTAGTGTTCACTGGTTGTCACGGTGGTAGTGTTCACTGGTTGTCACGGTGGTAGTGTTCACTGGTTGTCACGGTGGTAGTGTTCACTGGTTGTCACGGTGGTAGTGTTCACTGGTTGTCACGGTGGTAGAGTGTTCACTGGTTGTCACGGTGGTAGTGTTCACTGGTTGTCACGGTGGTAGTGTTCACTGGTTGTCACAGTGGTAGTGTTCACTGGTTGTCACAGTGGTAGTGTTCACTGGTTGTCACAGTGGTAGAGTGTTCACTGGTTGTCACAGTGGTAGTGTTCACTGGTTGTCACGGTGGTAGTGTTCACTGGTTGTCACAGTGGTAGTGTTCACTGGTTGTCACAGTGGTAGAGTGTTCACTGGTTGTCACAGTGGTAGAGTGTTCACTGGTTGTCACAGTGGTAGTGTTCACTGGTTGTCACAGTGGTAGTGTTCACTGGTTGTCACGGTGGTAGTGTTCACTGGTTGTCACAGTGGTAGTGTTCACTGGTTGTCACAGTGGTAGAGTGTTCACTGGTTGTCACAGTGGTAGAGTGTTCACTGGTTGTCACGGTGGTAGAGTGTTCACTGGTTGTCACGGTGGTAGTGTTCACTGGTTGTCACGGTGGTAGTGTTCACTGGTTGTCACGGTGGTAGTGTTCACTGGTTGTCACAGTGGTAGAGTGTTCACTGGTTGTCACAGTGGTAGAGTGTTCACTGGTTGTCACGGTGGTAGTGTTCACTGGTTGTCACGGTGGTAGTGTTCACTGGTTGTCACGGTGGTAGTGTTCACTGGTTGTCACGGTGGTAGAGTGTTCACTGGATGTCACAGTGGTAGTGTTCACTGGTTGTCACGGTGGTAGTGTTCACTGATTGTCACGGTGGTAGTGTTCACTGGTTGTCACGGTGGTAGTGTTCACTGATTGTCACGGTGGTAGTGTTCACTGGTTGTCACGGTGGTAGAGTGTTCACTGGTTGTCACGGTGGTAGTGTTCACTGGTTGTCACGGTGGTAGTGTTCACTGGTTGTCACGGTGGTAGTGTTCACTGGTTGTCACGGTGGTAGTGTTCACTGGTTGTCACGGTGGTAGCTGTTCACTGGTTGTCACGGTGGTAGTGTTCACTGGTTGTCACGGTGGTAGTGTTCACTGGTTGTCACGGTGGTAGTGTTCACTGGATTGTCACGGTGGTAGTGTTCACTGGTTGTCACGGTGGTAGTGTTCACTGGTTGTCACGGTGGTAGTGTTCACTGGTTGTCACGGTGGTAGTGTTCACTGGTTGTCACGGTGGTAGTGTTCACTGGTTGTCACGGTGGTAGTGTTCACTGGTTGTCACGGTGGTAGTGTTCACTGGTTGTCACGGTGGTAGTGTTCACTGGTTGTCACAGTGGTAGTGTTCACTGGTTGTCACAGTGGTAGTGTTCACTGGTTGTCACAGTGGTAGAGTGTTCACTGGTTGTCACAGTGGTAGTGTTCACTGGTTGTCACGGTGGTAGTGTTCACTGGTTGTCACAGTGGTAGTGTTCACTGGTTGTCACAGTGGTAGAGTGTTCACTGGTTGTCACAGTGGTAGAGTGTT